>NW_024387427.1:0-25257 GCF_900408965.1 Simochromis diagramma | reverse complement strand
GAAGGTTCAGTTTTCCCTCAGTTAGTTTGTTGTTTTTTTCCGTGAGTTTTCGGCCCTAAATAAAGGCTCTCTTTTTGTTAAGTCCAGTTTTGTGTCCTCGCCTCTGTCTACTCTTGGGTCCTCTACTCACTCCCCATGGTCTGTCCCGGCAGTCCGTGACACAGCAGCCTGTAACAAGTGCTTTAAGGTCATACTGTGCAAAGGAGGTAACACCTCGAATCAGATGAAACACCTGGTGACGTATAGCAGCAAAGCTGAGAAATGCGCCGTATTTAATGGCTTGCTGCGAGACCTCACACCGGCACATCTACTGCAGGTGTGGTGCCTGTTATCAGACCCAGAGTTAGCAACATCCCCCAAAAACCCGAAGAGGAGAGTCCTGGCCCCTAGCCCTGCCAGTGTAGCAGAAATGATGAGGATGATGATGTAGCAGCAGCAGCCGTTCTTCTCTGCGTGAGTAGCTTAATGTTGTTCGTGTGTAATTTACGTTGAGTAGGCTAACCGCGTTATTACATTAATGCATGTAAGGTGAACTAGCAAACATCATCATAGCTACATGCCACTGTCTTCTTGTTTGATGGCAGATACTCCCTTCACCCTGGCCAAAAAGGCTAAAATGACCAAAGAAAAAGTGGAAAACAGTTAAACATGAGAGGTTTTTGGACAAAGTTTGTTTTTTTCCATTGATGAACTGATGGCATTCATTTCAATTCTGTTTGAAAGAGCAATCATGTGTCCTGTTGGTGCCATTCTAGATTGCTCGTCAGAAAGATTCCTGGTGCCAGTAATCAAAGAGACAATGCCCCGAGATAGATTAATTTCAATTATGCAACACCTTCGATTTGATGGCAAGGACACGCGGGCAGAACGGGTGAAAACAGACAAATTTGCGGCGACATCTGGACACGCTTCAACAAGAACTGTGCTAAGAGTTTCACTCCAGGAGAACACATGACTATACATAAACAGCTGTTCCCTACCAAGGTTCGTTGTCCATTCACACAGTATATCGCAACCAAGCCAGAGAGATTTGGAATCAAGTTCTGGATGGCCACGGATTTGGAGACCAAATATGTCTGCAGTGCATCTCCTTACTTGGGAAAGGACCCCAGTCGTCAGAAGGGAAAGAGGCTTGCAGAGAACGTGGTCATGAAACTTATGGAGCCGTTTTTGGATGATGGGAGAAATGTCACAACGGACAATTTCTTTACTTCACTGTCACTGTCGCACAGACTGCTGCAGCGCAAAACAACATTACTGGGCATGGTGAATAAAGTCCGGCTTGAACTTCCTCAACTTGCAAAAGAAACTGCAAAGCTGCTTAGAAGTGGCCTTTTTACCTGTGCAACATGTCACAAATTCACCTGTGCCAAATGCAGGGATGATGGACACTGCGTCTGCAGACGCTGTAAAGTTTGAAACACTTTGAAATAAAACAGACTTGTGTACCCATATATTGTGAATGTGTGTCTTTTGTATGTAGGTTGTAACACAGAGGTTTGGCTTGCCTTGGATCTGAGTAAACAAATTCCAATGTTGCGTGGACAGTGCAAGACAAAAGCAGCTAAATAAAAACTGTACAAAGAGCACAGTATAGAAAGTGCACTATACAAACAATCTGGAAACATAAATATGGACACGTGTATTGAAAAATATGTGTGTGTGTGTGTGTGTGTGTGTATAACTCGACTTTATGGATATTATGTAAGGTGTGGCTATATAAATGTATGTACAACTCTGTGTATATATGTTTATGGACAGGCATAGTGACAAGGACTGACAAGAACTAATATTGCATATGAGAAATATTGCACATAGAAACTACCATGGTGTATTGTACGCTGCAGGTAAGGAAGGAAAGTAGCTTTGCATGTAAGGAAAGACCTGAATCTCTCATGGTTGGGGGTTGGGGGAGGGTGTGTTTGCACAACAAAAGCAGGAGAACAATGGAGCTGAAGGGCTGTGAAAATCTCAGCGGGGTGCTAGGAGGTGTTAAGGTCAGGGGAATTTACGCAAATTTGCGCAGGGCTAGTAAATCTAGTAGTAGGGACTTGCACCAGGGAAAAAAAGGCTCAGTAATTCTATTGTTAAATTAATGCACGTAAGGTGAACTAGCAAACACCGTTGTAGTTACATGCGGCTGTCTTCTTGTGTCATGGCAGATACTCCCTTCACCCTGGCCAAAAAGGCTAAAATGACCAAAGAAAAAGTGGAAAACAGCTGAACATGAGAGGTTTTTGGACAAAGTTTGTGTTTTTTCCATTGATTAAGCACTGCTTCCAGCCAAGAGCGATGCCATAAATCCCCCATATCTGCAGAAAAGGCTAACATTGTTATCTTTTTACAAAAGAAACAGCTAAACATTAAAGGTTTTTGTATCAATTTTGTGTTCTCCATTCTTTAAGCACCGGTTCAGCACCGTTAAAGCACCGGCACCGTTTCAAAAATACCGGTTTGGTACTGGTATCGGATAAAACCTAAATGAGACCCATCCCTAATCCTGACTTCCCCTTGCCGTAGCATTTGTGTTGTAACTCGTCAATCTCTAGCTGTGAAAGCAGTTCCTTCTTCCAAATGTTGGAACACTGAGCTACTAGTTGTTCCCCGCCATCCATTTACTTAGGGGCATTTTCATGATTGAATGAATCATGAGTCAGTGTTGTGGCTTACAAAAAAAAAAAGAAATCATCTGAAAAAGTGCAAGGAATGGATTGAAAATGATTGAAACGTTAGTCTAAGCCCCCCAGTATACAGATACTGTGGCTAAATGCACAGTATCTGTATTTTCTGTCTAAAAATATTATAAAATCTAAAGATATTATATTCTCTTATAGTTAACTGGAAATAACTTACTTACCCACCTGACTTAGATTTAAGACGGCTGGGGTGAAGTTGCAGAAGTACTTGGTGTACTTGATTCTCCAGAAGATGGTTCAGGTGAAGTTGCAGAAGTACTTGGTGTACTAGATTCTCCAGCAGATGGCTGTGGTGAAGTTGCAGAAGTACTTGGTGTACTTGATTCTCCAGCAGATGGTTTGGGTGAAGTTGCAGAAGTACTTGGTGTACTTGATTCTCCAGCAGATGATTTGGGTGAAGTTGCAGAAGTACTTGGTGTACTAGATTCTCCAGAAGATGGTTTGGGTGAAGTTGCAGAAGTACTTGGTGTACTTGATTCTCCAGCAGATGATTTGGGTGAAGTTGCAGAAGTACTTGGTGTACTTGATTCTCCAGCAGATGGTTTGGGTGAAGTTGCAGAAGTACTTGGTGTACTTGATTCTCCAGCAGATGGTTTGGGTGAAGTTGCAGAAGTACTTGGTGTACTTGATTCCCCAGAAGATGGTTTGGGTGAAGTTGCAGAAGTACTTGGTGTACTTGATTCTCCAGCAGATGGTTTGGGTGAAGTTGCAGAAGTACTTGGTGTACTAGATTCTCCAGCAGATTGTTTGGGTGAAGTTGCAGAAGTATTTGCTGTACTTGATTCTCCAGCAGATTGTTTGGGTGAAGTTGCAGAAGTACTTGGTGTACTTGATTCTCCAATAGGTGGCTGTGGTGAAGTTGCAGAAGTATTTGCTGTACTTGATTCTCCAGGAGGTGGCTGTAGTGAAGTTGCAGAAGTACTTGCTGTACTTGATTCTCCAGGAGGTGGCTGTAGTGAAGTTGCAGAAGTACTTGCTGTACTAGATTCTCCAGGAGGTGGCTGTAGTGAAGTTGCAGAAGTATTTGCTGTACTTGATTCTCCAGGAGGTGGCTGTAGTGAAGTTGCAGAAGTACTTGGTGTACTTGATTCTCCAATAGGTGGCTGTAGTGAAGTTGCAGAAGTACTTGCTGTACTTGATTCTCCAATAGGTGGCTGTGGTGAAGTTGCAGAAGTACTTGGTGTACTTGATTCTCCAGGAGGTGGCTGTAGTGAAGTTGCAGAAGTATTTGCTGTACTTGATTCTCCAGGAGGTGGCTGTGGTGAAGTTGCAGAAGTACTTGCTGTACTTGATTCTCCAGGAGGTAGCAATTCTTCAGCAATATCAAAACATTTTCTCCAGTTTTTTTCACTCTTATAGGTAGTGAGTTGCGCAGTTATCTTTTCTATTGCACTTTCACTTAGTGCCTTTGGGATTAATAATTCCACTTGTTCCAAAACAATCTCATCAAAGCGAGCATCATCCTTGGTAGACTGTGAATTATTTGAAGTTCTACAACAACAGGAACACTTCGTCCAAGGTATGGGTGACATAATGGCAGCCAACATAGCGATGACAAGCAGTGCAGGCAACCCGATTTGCTGAAAAAGCATCCAAAAGGTGATTTTTATTAACAATTTTAGTTCATTTAAAGGCTATTTTAAAGAGTTAATTTGTCCCAGAGTTATGTACCAGGGCTACTTTTGTAAGTACTCCTTAGTACAGGGGTCATCAACCTTTAAAACTTGGACCCGGTTTCCAAGCAAAACAATACACTGGGAGCCGCAATTACTTTTTGACATCTAAAATGAAGATAACACTGTATATATAGTTTTGGTTTTTTTTACCTTTATGCTTTGTGTGAACAACTAAAGTGTGTTGCTTATGAAATCCATAAAGTGCTACAGAGAAAATTACATTTATTTATGTAATTAACACGTGAACTTTGAACTCTTAAAGAAATATAACAAAAGGAAAGACACCCAGCTGAACTAAAATGATCCAGCAAACAAAAACTGTTGTGAGCTGCCACTCTTATATCGCCTTTGGGCTTTTGGAGTCTTGACCTGTCTTGCGTACATCAACCGTGTGTGAAAAGTGATCAATAAAGAGATGCTGAAAAGCAGCGGGTCTGCTGTGGTATGTTTACAATGGGACATCTGCTCCTGAACCTCTGCGCACAGCATCTGCAGATCAGGGCTGTACGAAGTCACTTTCATCTTTACGCAGGACTGTAAGCTGTCATCTGTGAGGCGTGAGCGGTGTTTGTTTTTAACATAGTTCACGGTGGAGAATAGTTGCTGACATAATGTGGATCCGAAGACCCATAATTGGCCTGTCTTGGGTTGAAAGTCTCGATAAATGCACAGTGTGATCTTTCATTTTTAATGGGCCGATGAGGTTTCATTTCTTTTCTTTTTTTAACAGTATAAATTAATGGTGATGGATTGGCCAGTTGGTCATGATCGACTCTGGGCTGGACCAATTACAGCCTTTATTGAAAAGGCTTTATAGACAGCCTGGGCATTTTGACTAGTGACCGGCCCACCATGATATTAAAGAAAAAGTCATAAAGCCTTTATAATAAACTTAAACCTACACCATCCTCCCTATTCTGGTATTCTAAACAGTACTTAGCAAAAATATAAAACAGCATAATTTATAATTACATATACCTAACTAACAGGGTTGCAATCTCCCAGCAAAAAAAGAAAAGAAAAAAGGGAATCACTCCCCCATCCTCTGCCTCAAGATGCTTAATTGGCAAAACCGATTTTAATTTAATGCACAGAAATCTATTATTTTTCTCCAGTAATTAAATATATTCAACATCTTTCTTCAACAGAATTGCAGACTGCACAGACGAATACTATAACTTACTAGGGTATATGCTGGACTTAATACTTAGTGAATATAATAATGATTTTCTATACATTTGATATCAGATGAAAACTTTGGTTGTAAGATTCAGATAATTATTTATTAAAAGTGAGACATTTTAAATAAGAATAAGAAAGAAAAGTATTACTTTGTGCCCCCCTCTCCCTGTTAATGCCCTACCTGCCCTCCTGGCAAAAACTATGCTCGACAAACCGCTAACATAGACTGGGAAACTATGACTCTACTGTAAAGTGTTGATTTTAACACTGTTATCATCTTCAATGCCCTGTACCAACATAGAGCAGAGCAGCTATCTGAACACTACCCCAACAGAGGTCGATCGTCTTGTTAATAATTTTACCTCCTCACTACGTACGACTCTGGATACTGTAGCTCCTGTGAAAACTAAGGTCTCTAATCAGAAGTACCTGACTCCGTGGTATAATTCTCAAACACGTAGCCTAAAGCAGATGACTCGTAAGCTGGAGAGGAAATGGCGTGTCACAAATTTAGAGGATCATCATTTAGCCTGGAGAAATAGTTTGCTGCTTTATAAGAAAGCCCTCCGCAAAGCCAGAACATCTTACTATTCATCACTGATTGAAGAAAATAAGAACAACCCCAGGTTTCTCTTCAGCTCTGTAGCCAGGCTGACAAACAGTCAGAGCTCTGTTTAGCCAACCATCCCTTTAACGTTAACTAGTAATGACTTCATGAACTTCTTCACAAATAAAATTTTTATCATTAGAGAAAAAATTACCAATAATCATCCCACAGATGTAATATTATCTACAGCTACTCTTAGTACCATTGATGTTAAGTTAGACTCTTTTTCTCTAATTGATCTTTCTGAGTTAACTTCAATAATTACTTCCTCCAAGCCATCAACGTGTCTTTTAGACCCCATTCCTACAAAACTGCTCAAAGAAGTCCTGCCATTAATTAATGCTTCAATCTTAAATATGATCAACCTATCTCTAATAATCAGCTATGTACCACAGGCCTTCAAGCTGGCTGCAGTTAAACCTTTACTCAAAAAGCATCTCTAGACCCAGCAGTCTTAGCTAATTATAGGCCAATCTCCAACCTTCCTTTCATATCAAACATCCTTGAAAGAGTAGTTGTCAAACAGCTAACAGATCATCTGCAGAGGAATGGTTTATTTGAAGAGTTTCAGTCAGGTTTCAGAGCTCATCACAGCACAGAAACAGCTTTAGTGAAGGTTACAAATGATCTTCTTATGGCCTCTGACAGTGGACTCATCTCTGTGCTTGTCCTGCTAGACTTCAGTGCTGCGTTCGATGCTGTCGACCATAATATCCTATTAGAGCGATTAGAACATGCTGTAGGTATTACAGGTACTGTGCTGCAGTGGTTTGTATCATATCTATCTAATAGACTCCAGTTTGTGCATGTAAATGGAGAGTCCTCTTCACACACTGTTTATGACACACTAATTATGGAGTTCCACAGGGTTCAGTGCTAGGACCAATTCTGTTTACATTATACATGCTTCCCTTAGGCAGCATCATTAGAAGACATACAGTAGCATACATTTACACTGCTATGCAGATGACACCCAGCTCTATCTGTCCATGAAGCCAGATAACACACACCAATGAGTTAAACTGCAGGAATGTCTTAAAGACATACAGACCTGGATGGTATGCTTTTTAATTCAGATAAAACTACTCGGCCCTAAAAATCTTAGAAATATGGTATCTAACCAGATTCTTACTCTGGATGGCATTACCTTGGCCTCCAGTAACGCTGTGAGGAACCTTGGAGTCATTTTTGACCAGGACATGTCCTTCAACGCACATATTAAACAAATATGTAAGACTGCGTTCTTCCATTTGTGCAACATCTCTAAAGTTAGAAATATCCTGTCTCAGAGTGACGCTGAAAAACTAGTTCATGCATTTATTACTTCCAGGCTGGACGACTGTAATTCATTATTATCAGGATGTCCAAAAAACTCCCTGAAAAGCCTTCAGCTGATCCAAAATGCTGCAGCAAGAGTCCTGACAGGGACTAGAAAGAGAGAGCAGATTTCTCCTGTTTTGGCTTCCCTTCATTGGCTTCCTGTTAAATCCAGAATTCAAAATCCTGCTCCTCACATACAAGGTCTTAAATAATCAGGCCCCGTCTTATCTTAATGACCTTGTAGTACCATATCACCCTATTAGAGCACTTCGCTCTCGCTCTGCAGGCCTACTTGTTGTTCCTAGAGTATTTAAAAGTAGAATGGGAGGCAGAGCCTTCAGTTTTCAGGCCCCTCTTCTGTGGAACCAGCTTCTAGTGTCATGATCCTGGGTTGTGTGACCCAGTGTTTGAGTTTTTATGTATATTTTGTATTCATTTATGCTCTAGTTTAGTTCACTTAGTTAATATTTACGTTGCTGTTTAGTCCTTTGTTTCTTAGTTCTTTCTGTCATCTCCCCCTGTACTCAGTCTCCCTTGTTTGTGCGTCTACCTGTCATGCTTCATGTCTGTGTGGTTATGTTAAGTTCATGTTGTGTCTAATCTCCGTGTTTCCTGTTTTACTTTGAAAGAGTCCGGTGTTCCTTGTTCATCTTATGTAGGCTGTATCCCAATTCTTAAAGTACGCAGCCTCAACAGTCCTCAAGGGCCGCGTACTAAAAGACCGCTAAGGCCGGAAGTGTGAGGCTTGTGAAATGGGACGGTCTAGCCTCCGTCGTGCTGCCAGGTTGCCTAGCAACCATGATAGCTGGAAACGTGTGGTTGACAGAAATGAAGGAGAACATATTTTGTTCGTTTGTTTGTTTCTACACAAGCTTTATTTGATTTAATAAGTATCTGAGGCTGAGACCACAGGACTGTAAAACATGATTGTTGGGCTTCATATCTGTACTGAACAGTCATTTAAGATTAGTTAGTAAATAACAATTAGGTAATGTTGTTCATGAGACTAAAGTCAGTGTAAATATGATATGGCCAATATTATAGTTATTATATTAATCATTATAAGTTATTACAGCAGTGAGTTTGAACTTTCAAATCAAATCACTTCTATTGTCACATCACATGTGCAGGTACACTGGTACAGCACATGTGAGTGAACTCTGTGTCTAATACTGAGCTTCAGTAAAGATTCAAGTTGCAGTTATTTATATGTCCTATCACCTTAAATCTTGACTCAAAGACAAGTATCTTTGACAGTGTATATGTAGATGTATCATATATAAGAGACAAATGTTGTTCGTTCAGTTTGTTGGTATTACTAAATTTGGCTAAATGCTTACATATATGTGGAAAAAGAAAATGTATGAGCTGTGATAACTCTTTCTGATAAAATGAAGAGTAGACTGATATATAAAATATTCCTTTATTGGGTGAGAAAATCAGACCATGTCATAACTGCTTTAAGTCATACAGAATAGATATCAGAGCCTTAAACAGGTTGGCTTCTACTAAATGGGTCAAACTGGGCAGAAAGTATCCAAACACATAACATCATCCAACCAAAACATTTTGTTTTTCCACATATATGTAAGCATTGAGCCAAATGTAATGTAATGCCAACATATTAAACAAACAATATTTGTCTCTTATGTATAATACATCAATATATACACTGTCAAAGATACTTGTCTTTGAGTGAAGATTTAAGGTGATAGGAAATATAAATAACTGCAACTTGAATATTTGACCCAGAGTTCAGAATTCAGTTAGTATCATGGTTGCTAGGCAACCTGAACAGCACAACAAAGGCTAGACCTCCCATTTCATAAGCCTCTCACTTCCGCACTTCTCATACTTATAGTACACACCGTACGTAGTACGTGCAGTGCGCGTACTTCAAGCGTGCAGTCTCTTAATTGGGACACAGACTCTGTGTTCCATGTAGTCTGTGTCGCGTCATCTGTGTCCCCACCCTCCATGTTTTCACGGCCAGTCTTTGTATTCATAGTCATGGTTTTCTGTGTCTTCATAGTTTATCATACAGGGAGTGCAGAATTATTAGGCAAATGAGTATTTTGTCCACATCATCCTCTTCATGCATGTTGTCTTACTCCAAGCTGTATAGGCTCGAAAGCCTACTACCAATTAAGCATATTAGGTGATGTGCAACTCTGTAATGAGAAGGGGTGTGGTCTAATGACATCAACACCCTATATCAGGTGTGCATAATTATTAGGCAACGTCCTTTCCTTTGGCAAAATGGGTCAAAAGAAGGACTTGACAGGCTCAGAAAAGTCAAAAATAGTGAGATATCTTGCAGAGGGATGCAGCAGTCTCAAAATTGCAAAGCTTCTGAAGCGTGATCATCGAACAATCAAGTGTTTCATTCAAAATAGTCAACAGGGTCGCAAGAAGCGTGTGGAAAAACCAAGGCGCAAAATAACTGCCCATGAACTGAGAAAAGTCAAGCGTGCAGCTGCCAAGATGCCACTTGCCACCAGTTTGGCCATATTTCAGAGCTGCAACATCACTGGAGTGCCCAAAAGCACAAGGTGTGCAATACTCAGAGACATGGCCAAGGTAAGAAAGGCTGAAAGACGACCACCACTGAACAAGACACACAAGCTGAAACGGCCAAGAAATATCTCAAGACTGGTTTTTCTAAGGTTTTATGGACTGATGAAATGAGAGTGAGTCTTGATGGGCCAGATGGATGGGCCCGTGGCTGGATTGGTAAAGGGCAGAAAGCTCCAGTCCGACTCAGACGCCAGCAAGGTGGAGGTGGAGTACTGGTTTGGGCTGGTATCATCAAAGATGAGCTTGTGGGGCCTTTTCGGGTTGAGGATGGAGTCAAGCTCAACTCCCAGCCCTACTGCCAGTTTCTGGAAGACACCTTCTTCAAGCAGTGGTACAGGAAGAAGTCTGCATCCTTCAAGAAAAACATGATTTCCATGCAGGACAATGCTCCATCACACGCGTCCAAGTACTCCACAGCGTGGCTGGCAAGAAAGGGTATAAAAGAAGAAAAACTAATGACATGGCCACCTTGTTCACCTGATCTGAACCCCATTGAGAACCTGTGGTCCATCATCAAATGTGAGATTTACAAGGAGGGAAAACAGTACACCTCTCTGAACAGTGTCTGGGAGGCTGTGGTTGCTGCTGCACGCAATGTTGATGGTGAACAGATCAAAACACTGACAGAATCCATGGATGGCAGGCTTTTGAGTGTCCTTGCAAAGAAAGGTGGCTATATTGGTCGCTGATTTGTTTTTGTTTTGTTTTTGAATGTCAGAAATGTATATTTGTGAATGTGGAGATGTTATATTGGTTTCACTGGTAAAAATAAATAATTGAAATGGGTATACATTTGTTTTTTGTTAAGTTGCCTAATAATTATGCACAGTAATAGTCACCTGCACACACAGATATCCCCCTAAAATAGCTAAAACTAAAAACAAACTAAAAACTACTTCCAAAAACATTCAGCTTTGATATTAATGAGTTTTTTGGGTTCATTGAGAACATGGTTGTTGTTCAATAATAACATTATTCCTCAAAAATACAACTTGCCTAATAATTCTGCACTCCCTGTAGTATCAGTTTCCCAGTTTAGTTACACTTGAGTTTCGTCACTGTGCTTCTGCCTTGTTTGAATTCCATGTCATCAGCGATAATAAAGGCTTGCTTTTCGCTCGAACTCGGACCGTGACATTCCAGTTTGGATTCGGAAAACAGACACTATCCCTACTTTCCAGATTAGGCTTAAAACTCTCCTTTTTGCTAAAGCATATAGTTAGTGCTGGATCAGGTGACCCTGAATCCTCCCTTAGTTATTCAGCAATAGATGTAGGCTGCCGGGGATTCCCATGATCCACTGAGTTTTTCCTTTCCAGTCCCCTTTCTCACTCACTATGTGTTAAAAGAACTCTCTGCATTGAATCATATCTGTCATTAATCTATGTCTCTCTTCCACAGCATGTCTTTATCCTGTTTTCCTTCTCTCACCCCAACCCGTTGGAGCAGATGACCGCCCCTCCCTGAGCCAATTGTTCCTTCGGTGGGCTGATTTCAGTCATTATGCAAATGTACTGTTTATAAGATTGGGGAAACCTACAGTCAACTGAGACTGAAGAAGTCACTTGGATGAGTGACAAAACGTTTCTAAAAGATGAACAGAATCAACTTTTTGGAGCCTTAAATGAAATGTGAAAATAGCTTTTGTTTTTTCGGCTGATCAAAGTGAAAATTGAATTGACTGAACAAATATTCTTGTATTGTTCTATTAGCCTCAATTCCAGCTGTAAAAAGAGGGTTAGCAGATTTTCAGTGTTTTTTCTCTCTCCCCCTCCTTTTAACTTTCCCCCCAACTTCTCTTTCTTTCTTCTTATTCTTTTCTGTCCCTTGGTCCCATCTGTACGGTGGCCCCTAGAGACAATGCATATACAAATTCCAAAACACATGCAAACTCCGATGCACGTACAAACTCCAACACACAACGGAAGTGCTCCAGGACGCTAGGTGCAGTGTTGAGCTTGATTTGCAAAATAAATGGCAAGTTTGTTGCAAACACATGGAGTTGGCTACTGCCGGAAAACACTTGCAAAGATAGAACAACCACACTCATATATATTCAAATAATTAAAAAAAAAAAGTTCATTTACCTGTTACTACCACACACCAAATCCAGTCAATGGTACTTCCTGGCTTGTGTAGTCACTAGGTAACAAAAGCTCAACACTGCCCTTAGCGTCCAGGAGCACCTCCATAGCTGGACTGGCCATCGGGCATACCGGTGGGCCGCTGGCGATTTTTTGTTTTTATGGGCCCATCGATTTTTTTTTTTTTTTTGGAAGGGTATAAATAATGAAAGGTGTTGGATTGGCCAATTGGTCATGATCGACTCTGGGTTGGACCAATTACAGCCGAGGAGGTCGGATGCACCCTCCCCCTTGTTTAGCAATCTTATAGACGAACTAAAGAAAATGGAGAACAAAAAAAGGAAAGGAGGTGCAGAAAAAATTATGGCCAAAAAGAAACAAGCCCTTCAGGCAGACGCTGCCAAATGTGTAAAAATAACTGAATTGTTTGGCGGTAGCTATGGCATAGCTTCCACAGATTTAGCAACATCAGCAAGTGGTGGAGGCCAGCAGGTGGATAAGGGAAAGGGGAGGCAAGAGGAGGAGAGACCCGAGGCGGCCGCCGGTCATAGTGGCAGAGGAACAGAACTTCCGGTAAGAAGTTATGACCTGCTGTCTCTCTGTGTCAGATATAAACCAAGTTTAGTTGTAGTTTTTTTTTCGTTGTGCTGACTTTTTACAGTCGCTTAGAATAACTGGTACTGCGTACTAGCTAGCATGACGGAGTTTATATACTGCTGGGCGGGTGCTATGAAGTTACTGATAGTAAATTTTATTTTATGCTTAAGGTTAGTTCCTCAAACTCCTCAAAATCTTAACAAATTGTGCCAATCCTTACATGTTGCACCAGGCTGATTTATCATCAAAAGTGGAGAAGTCTGTGACAGAGGAGACAGAAGAGCAGCAGAGAGAGATGGAGAGATGACTTTATGTCATCCATGAGGGATGCATTTGACATATGTTTCACATATTATAGCCCAACAAGTTACTTATAGCAATTTAAATACGAGCAATCAGTTTTTGGCAAATACCGGAAATCACTTTTTGGCAGACAATCACTTTTTGGCACAACACCGGCTATTGCAGTTAATAATACAACAGCTTCTTGCCATTTTTTGTGTTTCTTTTTATCGCTGTGTAACTGAGTTCAATTGAAAGCCTGCATGCGCTAGTACCTCTTGCCACAAGTTCCCAGAATCCTTTGCGGTTTTACCCCTGAATGACGTCACATTTTTGGTGGGCCGGTCTCTAGTCAAAATGCCCGGGCCGGTTTTTTGTCCCAGTCCAGCCCTGAGCACCTCCATTGTGTTTTGGAGTTTGTAAGTGTTTTGGAATTTGTACGTGTTTTAGAGTTTGTACGTGCTTTGTCTCTAGGGGCCACCGTACATCTGTTCTGATTGTAACAACTCAAAATAAAATGGATCAGTGTAGCAAAAGCAGTAATTGTCCACTTGGGAAAATAAATTTAAAAACAAAGGGTACACCACAGTGCTTCACAATACCACATTAAACAGTAAATAATAACAAAACCAGAAACTAATTAAGACAAATTAAAATAAAAGAACAACAGAAGCATTAATAGATAAGAGTAGGGAAAATCCATTAAAATATCCAGAAAACTTTAAAATGAATAATGATAAAGTGGTTAATTAGAAATAAAGTTTAGCAAGCTGGAAATGCCAATTTGAATAAATACGTTTTTTAAAGCGTGCTTCAAAAGATTGCCTGGATTAAAATTAAGTATTTATACATTTTCTAAATCCCCAAGTTAATGCATGTATGGTCGTGGCCAAAGGTTTTGAGAATCACATAAATATTGGACAGACTGGCGACCTGTCCAGGGTGTACCCCGCCTCTCGCCCTATGACAGCTGGGGTAGGCTCCAGCACCCCCCGCGACCCTGAAAAGGATAAGCGGAAGCAAATGGATGGATGGATAAATATTATTTAATATTATTTACATTAAATATTATTTATTATTATATCATTACGTCAGGCTGATTGGGTTAGAATGGCAGACTTGATATGTTAAAAGGAGGGTGATGCTTGAAGATGACCTTTATTAGTCCCACAGGTGGGAAATTTGTTAACCATGGTGACCTGCAAAGAAACGTGTGCAGCCATCATTGCATTGCATAAAAATGGCTTCACAGGAAGGATATTGTAGCTACTAATATTTCACCTAAATCAACAATTTATAGGATCATTAAAACTTCAAGGAAAGAGGTTCAATTCTTGTTAAAAAGGCTTCAGGGCATCCAAGAAAGTCCAGCAAGCGCTAGGATCATCTCCTAAAGAGGATTCAGCTGCGAGATCGGAGTACCACCAGTACAGAGCTTCCTCAGGAATTGCAGCTGGCAGGTGTGAGATCATTTGCACCCATAGTGAGGCGAAGACTTTTGGAAGATGGCCTGGTGTCAAGAAGCGCAGCAAAGAAGCCACTTCTCTCCAAAAAAAACCCCATCAGGGACAGATTGATCTTCTGCAGAAAGTATGGTGAATGGACTGCTGAGGATTGGGGAAAAGTCATATTCTCTGATGAAGTCTCTTTCCGATTGTTTGGGTCATCTGGAAAAAGGCTTGTCTGGAGAAGAAAAGGTGAGCGCTACCATTAGTCTTGTGTCATGCCAACAGTAAAGCATCCTGTTAGATTTGTATTGTTGATTGTCATTTATGCTTAGAAATATCTACTCATATATGCTTAGTATATATGTACATGTATAATCAATGTCATGTTGGTAGAGGGTTGATCCTTAGTTGTCTGCAAAGACTTTGTGTGCATTCCAGAGTGTTCTGGCATTCACACCCACGTCCTGGGAGCATGAGAGAGGTCGTATCTTTTCTTGCTGATATATGGTATAGCAAACACATCTATATCTGTTTTACTCTAAGTGACTCACACACACACAATTACACAACGCACAGGCAAGGTACTCTTTGTGTGTATGTATACGTCATATGTTAATGAACCTATGTATATTCATGTAACCTAAATAAAAGAGCAGTGTTACGGGGGAGCGGACGAGAACAACTGGGGTCAAGCAAAGGAACGGCGTTTGTCCAGTTGGTCTCCCTCCTATACAAGAATCATAAAGAGCTCTGCTTGGTGTTAAATGCTTTTTGTTGTGTAATTAAATTGTCTTTAATAGGTTTAAGCTACAAACCTATCACATCCTGAATTGATTTGCTTTTCATCGAAGGGAGTAGGCTCACTCACAATTTTGCCCAAAAACACAGCCGTGAATAAAGTATGCTACAAAAAAAAACCCTCCAACAGCAATTTCTTCCAACAATCCAACAACAGTGTGGTGAAGAACAATGCATTTTCCAGCATGATGGAGCACCGTGCTGTTAGGAATTAATGTATGTGTTGTATGTTGCCATTTAAAAAGCTACACAATGCCATTTAGAAAGCTAGAATGCTTTTGTTTGCTATCTAGGTAACCTACGCATATGACTACGTGCACAACATTGATAAGGGGAACAAGCAGCCTTTAGAAGAACAGATTCTACCAACAACAATCTGGGAGAGCTGTACTCCCATCATATAATCATACACATTGTATAACCACGCTTGCACAGCACAATCACACTTTGTAACCACTTATAGTAATTTCTCATAGGTAATACAACAACAAGCTTTATGAATATTCATGTGTGTAACCAATAAAAACAACTTGCAGGGGGAAAGCAAGTTGAAGTGAGTTGGAGACGACTGCTTCCCTCTCGCGAGTGAAAACTTGAGCTCTGTGTGACCTCGTTCCTGATTGAGTTTCTGTTTATCCAGCAGTATCAAGAGTAAAACTCTGACATTAATTGGTCATTCGAGCTGGATTCGGGATCTTGGTTTGTCGGAGAGGAGAAGGACGGGCCGAAGCCTGACGTCATCATCATCATCAGCACCTTTATTTATAAAGCACTTTAAAACAACCACAGCTGACACAAAGTGCTGTACATTGGAACTGTAGAATAAAATTACATGAGATATAAGTAAAAACCAAATAAAAGAAAAGTGAAATCATTCATTAAATAACTACTTCTCTCTCTTTACTCTTGACGGAGGCGGTCGCATTTTCTCCTTCTCCCCTCTCCCTTTCCCTTATCTTTCCTGCTTGGCTTCTCATGTCTTTTGTATAGTCTTATTCTCTAACCCTAAGACAGTCTCCCAGACTTGTTCTCTAAAAGCCTAAAGGAATTATGGATTTGATCAACTGGTCCCTGAATACAATTGACACCCTCGAGAACCCTGGGTTCAGAAGAGCCCGTGACAAGACATTGAAGACACCTTTTCGGAACCATGATAAGAGGGTTCTTGCTGATCGGCGCTGGCTTGGCCCTGGCTTATCGAAGAATAAAGAAAGCGGAAACGGCTGTTCAAATCCCCACAAGGCTGCCCGCTATGTTGATTGGAACGATGGAGCGAGCTGTGGCTTCTCAGAATGGGCTCATCGGGTGCAGCGAGGATGACACCTTGGAGAAGCTTGCGGCTGCTGTGAGTACTGAGACCGACTGACAACATCTGACAACATCTTCGGAGAAGCTCACGGCTGTCGTGAGCACTCATGCCCTATGAGCAAACTGGATAACATCTCGGCATGGATGGATAACATTGTGGAGAGGCTCACAGAGACTTGTGACCAGACCATTAGACAACTGTAAAATTGGAAGCAGTTTGCTCGCACTAATCAAAACAGCTACCATCTTCATCTCATGCGGCCCCCCTGGCGCCAGCTGGTTGCTCAAAGCAAAAGCTGACGGGAATAACAAAATTCTCCCTTAGATAACAAGACTGTGTTATGACTTTCTCCCTCCTCATTCAAGGCCACCCGCGTCGACCGAAGACTGTTGAATCGGGTGAAGGGACACTTTGTCTCAGTTGTACACAGAACACACACACACATACGCATGTACACTGACATAGACCTACACTCACCCCCCACCCCTTCCAAACGCCTTCGAAGCTTATGTCTTCTATGTTGTGAGATGTGATGATTCATGTGCTATGTGCTGAGATGTTTTTTTTCTCTGTTCTCAAACTGATCTCCCTGTTGGAGCTCAGTCTGGGGGAGTTATTTTTTTCTCCTTGTTTTTCCTCATGTTGTGCATTTTCCATCTATACCTCTCTGACCTGTCTTCCCCATGTGATGTTTTTGTGTAATGTATGTTTGGTCGGAGGGTAAGATGGCGCCGCCATTGCGTGCAATAGGTCGGCAGCCTTAACATGAAATTTCCCTTTGTGGGACTAATAAAGGTATATCATATCATACTTCAATTAAAAGAGAAACTAAGTCTCACTGGGGTTAAAAGCCAAGGATTAAAAGTGGGTGTTAAGATGTGATTTAAAAGTGGACAGTGCATGGGCAAATTATTAGATAATTTTGGAGCCACGATTTAATTTAATTCTTTTAATTTAATTCAAATTGTATTTGTCACGTACACAGTCATACACAGTACGATATGCAGTGAAATGCTTAGACAACTGCTCGTGACCTAAAGAAAAAAAGAAAAGGCTATGAATAAGATAGGAAATAATTATGAAAAATTAAAAAGGGTAAATTTAACTAGGGAGGAATAAAATAAAATATAAAAAATTAAGGTTAAAAATAAAATAACTGTACAACACAAATTAGAATGAAGGGTAAATTTAACTGGGAAAGAATAAGATAAAATATATAAATTTGTTAAGAAATATACTCTAAAACACTTCTTCAGTAAAGACTCAGAGAAGAGAAACACACAGAACTTCTTGCTAGCAAGGGCAGCCTCCAGACTGAGAGACTCGCACTGAGAAACTGCCCCGGTCTTTATTTATATGCTTCAGTGAGCGTTTGTTCCTTACATTGGAATGTGGAGGTGTACGTGTGTGTGTGTGTGTGTGTGTGTGTGTGTGTGTGCTGCTGATCAAAGGGTCATATAACATGAAAGCACAAAAGGAACATCCTTGGTCATAAAGAGGGTAGTCTCCCCCTCACCCTAGATGGTTCACCCTAGATAACACAGTGAAGAAGTCCAGCAGTTCATCTAAACAAAAGGCACTTAGACTAAAACAGACATAGCTACGTTAAAACAATAAAACAATAAAACAAGGTACGACCTCTCCCATACCCCCAGGATGTTGGGGTGGACGCCAGGACACCTTGGAGTGTTACAGGCCCCCTAGGATGAGACATTGTTTCACTATGCTACCAACTATATACTTCTAAACACTAATGATTACATGCAGTATTCTACCATATACAAACTTATATTATTAAAAGATTATACTGACGTCTAAATACAATTTCCTATTGACACTCCCTCCTGTTGTCAGAAAAAACTTTTAAGTGAAATATCAGTTTGTAACATCTTGTCGTACATTTTCTGTCACATCGTCATTAATCACACAAAGTCTTCATGTTACAACAGGTCAGAGTCATCATCATCATTTATCACGGCTGTATATGCAGCAACAGTGGAAAATATTATGCGGTTAATCATGAGTTTTAGACATGGCAATATAAACGTTACAAAGACACAAAATAAAAGTAAGAATATCCCAACTCCAATGAGTAGCCTTTTTAGCACCTGTAACCAGGAGCCAGTGTAAAGCCAAGAAAACCAGTCACTTATATCACTTACATAATCCTGATTTTGGGCCTGCTGGATCTGTCTCAAAACATTCAGTCAGTCATGTTTGATGAATGTACATCGTCTGATATGTAAGTGCAGCATGTGTTATTGAAGAGGACGCAAAGTCCCCCTCTCTCTGCTAATATCATGTCCAGAGCTACTTGATGTTGCATTGCTGTAATCCGTAATACATCGATTTCCTGGTTCTGCTGTTCGTTGATCTTACACGAAGCGTTCAAGAAAAGTCCAAAACGGTAATCCAGAGTTTCAATTCTCAACATGTTTTTTCCAGCTCCCACCCAGGGGAACAATGAATGGAGTACTTTCTGTCCAGTAGTCCATAATTTGAATTCCTTGGGCACGTCGCCTCCCCATATCGAGTCATGTGGTTGAAGTTCAGGAATCGTCGATCTTCTTTTCCGGCGTACTGTAGAAGTGGTGTTCACTGCAGTCATCCTGAAGGTGTGGTCTGACAGGAATATAGGAGCACATGTTCCTGTCCAGTCTGGGGGCAGTATGAAATATGCCCGTTGTCCACATAGCCAGGCCATTCCTTGCACCCAGTACGTGCCATTAGAGGGTCCACTCATGTTCACAGGTGCGCCCTCTCCGTGGCCTGCAGTTTGGACACAGTTTGTGGTGTCTCCAAGGGGTCTGTTACCTTTCTCTTGCTGGTAACACATGGAGTGGTTCTTTCCTGGCAATTGATCCAGGAACACTGGGAAGTGGTTAGATATATTCCGATTTGTCACATTGAAATCGATCCAAAACAGTTGATCACATGTTCCATTACTAAGTCCAACAGCATGTGAGATTGTATCGTCGATGGCGATTTGGCCGCGTTGGAATCCAATGCCAGCGAAGCTATCTGCACACTTTGCTTGAGTGTTGTTCATATATTCACCATATAATGTGGGGTGTGTCGACGTGCTGGGCATATGAGAGCAGACATAACAGTCTGTATTTGCCGATTCTGCCTTTGTTCTGTCGTGGATATAACGGTACCAGGCATTGTTCATCCACGGATGGATGTGGTCTTGCGTCATGTCTCTTAGGTGAGAGTTGTCGTGTGTCCATCTTTTCTGCCTTCCTCTTGGTTCAGCTGTTTTCGGCACCAGCTGGGGTCCTGTAAAAGTGAGCGTCGTGGTCAAGGTAACCAAGAGGGTCCACCTCCCCATGGTTGCGCACAGGTCCGTCACACCTCGCACTTGGTTGCCCTAGAGTTGATCAGAGGCTGGAGGTTGAAGTGCGAGCTTACCCTATGGGGGCTCAATCAGCACTCCCCCCTCACCACTGGAACAACCAAGTGTGAGATTTCCCTAATGTGCTGTCTTGGGGGTGCCAGGGTTTCCTGGGACCTCAACCTTTTTGCAGTGGCTCTGATGTATCCAGGAGGGTCTCTCCGCTATTTTGCAGGCAGTTGGAGTGGTCAGAAGCACTTGAAATGGCCCCTCCCACCGTGGCGAGCTCCAATTTTTCCTTTGGAGTATTTGAACAAGGATCCAATCACCTGGCTTCAACCTGCAAGAAATAGGTGAAAGAGAGTCTTGCGGCAGTTTATTATTCAACACAACTTCTCTGTTTGTCAACAATTGAGTCATCCAATCTGCCAGAGTGGTTTCACGGATTGATTTATCTAGTGGCTCGCTAGTAACTGGTAGTGGAAAAGGTCTCCCATGTATAATTTCAAATGGGGACAGTTTGTTACTTCCTTGTGTTATTCTCATCCACATCTTGACCAGGCCTAAACATTCTGGCCATGGTCTGCCAGTTTCTTCCATTGTTTTCCTGAGCCTTTGTGTTATAGTGCCATTTGTTCTCTCCACTAATCCTGCGCTCTGTGGATGGTAGGCACAATGATGTTTCAAACTGAAACCTAGTGCTTCAGATACTTTGCTGATCACGTCATTTACAAAATGGGTTCCATTATCTGATCTTATCAGAGTAGGAATTCCATATGTTGGAATGAAATGATTGCATAGACACTTTGCAACTGAGATTGCGTCTGCTCTTTTTACTGGGTAGATTTCTGGCCATTTAGAGAAAACATCTATAATTACTAGAGCGTGTTTTGAGCCCTGACACTCATTCAATTCAATGAAATCCATGTGAATTGTATGGAATGGGTGAGGTGGTGTAGGAAAATGTCCTCTTTTTGGTCTTAAATTACCTTGGGTATTATGTTTTTGGCAGGTCATACATGTTCTCACATATTCTTTTGCTGAAGTTTCAAAATTTATAGCATAAAATTGTTGGGTTATTATAAAGGTCATCCCTCCTGTTGAGACATGACTTAAGCCATGGCTCACTACAGGGCTCTAGACTAACTTTTTGCCATGGGCGTACTGGTACGCCTAACTTTAAAAAGTTAGGCGTACCGGCACAAAAGTTAGGCGCACACAAATTTTATAATAATTTATATAATATAATGTGTTTTTCTGGATACACTGTGCTTTTTCAGCATTCAAAGATTGATGACACCGTGTCAGAGCACTGGCTATGAATTTCAGAAGGATCAGGCCTTAACTTAACAGAAAAGTTAGTCTGTTAAGAGTTCTGTTATGGCAGTCTCAGGGTATCGGAGGTAAGTGACGAGTAAGGTAAGCGACCCATGTTGTAGGTGACGTCAGACGCCGGAGAATTGGCGGAAAAAAAGCGAATGGTAGCATAGAGTTTAACAAAGGTTTTTCAAGCTTCAGTATTACCAAATATCAATTGTCATATAACTAACAACATCTGTTTTATCATCTCTAACACACTGGAGGACAACGGGGAGAGTTTAGACGCTCTCCAAGATTACATCGACCGCTGTTTTCAAGATTTAGTAATGAAGAAGGCCCAGAGTGCATCCTCCCCGGCCAAAATTGAGACGCCGTCATCGAAGAGATGTCGCCCTGCAGACTCCCCCGGTACAACATCGCCTGCCGGCAAAGACATCGCAGACATCCTGGAGTCAATCGACAAGCGATTGTCCAGTTTCGATGCGAGGCTGTCCCTGGTGGAGATTTTACACCGGGAATTTAAATCTCTGAGAGAATCCCTGGAATTCAGCCAGCAGCAGGTGGAATCGCTTGCCGCTGAAAATACCACGCTACGGGAGTCGGTCAAATCTCTCACCGATAACGTGACCCAGCTAAACATTGAAAATAAAAAAATAAAAGAGTCCGTTATCGATCTACAAGCCCGTAGCATGAGAGATAATCTTGTGTTTTCTGGTATTCCAGAATCTGCCGGAGAGGACGCGGAGGCAACGGTGAAAAGCTTCATCAAAATCCACCTGAAGCTGCCGGAGGACACCGTAAAGAACATCGACTTCGATAGAGTACATCGTTTGGGGGGCGTGAGGTCGCGGACCGGGAGACCACGGCCTATTGTGGCCAAATTCGGTCAATTCAAACAGAAGGAACAGGTGAAGAGTCGCGGCAGAGAGCTGAAAGGAACGGACTTCAGCGTGAACGACCAGTTCCCCAAAGAGATCCTGGAACGACGCAAGGTCCTGTTCCCAGTTCGACGTAGCTTCATCCAGAAAGGCTCCCGTGCTGTCATCGCCGTGGACCGGCTCTACGTGGACGGACAGCTGTACCGCGAACCCGGCACCACACCGTGGTTATATTGACTGCATTCCAGATAAGAACCCGCTACACTCTTTTCTTATACATTCACACTTTCTCCTTTAACATGTGTTTAACCTAGTAATATCAATATGATGTCATAGCAGATATAACACCGTCACCCTCCGTCATTACTTTAATTGGAATGTTTCCGTTTCGTTTCTTTTTTTTTGTTGTTGCTCACAGTTCATGTGGTTTCTTTCTTTCTCTTGTCTTTCACTGCTGTGATCACCTTCTTCCCCACTCACCTACAAACAACACCCTCTATTTCTCCATATTTTCACACCACGATCACGCAAACACATCCGCTCAATGGCAGCACATTCACGACAGCCTCACAGCACGCACAGACTTGCAGGACACATAACACAAGCCACGCTTGTTCATATTAGTGAATATTCACACACATAGTCAGACTTATGGAGCCTCTCACCACACTTTTTTCCCCCCTCTCTCTCTTTCTATTTACAAACAAGGGATGTTTCCACATTTTCTCCACCTGTCTAAACGAAACACCCAGCGTACATCATTAGACATACACACACAATTATGGGCATGCTGAGGTTTGTCACATGGAATGTAAATGGAGCTGGCACCAGAGGAAAGAGGTTAAAGATATTTAACCAGCTTAAAAAACTACAGGCAGATGTTGTTTTATTACAAGAAACTCACAGACCTGTCACAGGTTTAAACGAACTTAAAACACCTGAGTTTCCTAACGTGTTTGCAGCCTGTTATAATTCTAGACAACGGGGAGTAGCAATTTTAATACATAAAAATGTTAATTTTACAGTACTCGATACAGTTATAGATCCAGAGGGTAGATTTCTAATTATTAAACTATCAATATTGAACAAAAAACTATGTATTGTAAGTATATATGGTCCAAATGTTGATGAACCCTCATTCTTCCACGGATTTTTTAGTGCACTCTCTGAACACCTCGAATGCACACTCATTCTTGGCGGTGACCTCAACCTTGGACTAAATGAAGAAATGGATAGGCTCAATACAACAGGAACTCAGCGCAATTGGCAATCCACAAATATAATCAAACAGTATATGAGCGACTTTGGCCTTCGCGATGCATGGCGCTCCCTTCACCCCAACAGTAAGGAATATACTTTTTTCTCGCATGTTCATCACTCTTACTCTCGTCTGGATTATTTTCTGGTCAGCAGCTCACTGCTGAGTGACATTTCAGACACTGAGATTCATCCTATAGCTGTCAGCGATCATGCTCCTGTATCTTTAACACTAATGCACAAGAATAATACTACGCCAAGTAAAAACTGGAGATTTAATACATCATTGCTTAAAGATGAAGACTTTATTAAATATTTTAAAAAGGAATGGACTTCATATTTAGACTTTAATGACACTTCCCGGAATATCTGCTTCTGTTCTATGGGAAGCAGGGAAAGCTGTGATGAGAGGTAAAATAATTTCTTTCTCATCACACAAAAAGAAAGAAGAAAACAAAAATATTCAGGAATTAGAAAAAAACATCAAATCACTAGAAGAAGCCTACGCGTGCGACCAAGATCAGGAAACATTGAACAAAATACGCAAGACAAAACTAGAATTAAATGAAACTATTAATAAAAAAACGCAATTCCTTATACAAAGACTTCGCTTGCAGAATTTTGAACACAGTAACAAATCAGGTCGATTTCTAGCTAACCAGTTAAAAATAAATAAAGAAAAAACAACTATATGTGGCTGCTAAAGATTTATCGGGGAACACAATATATGACCCTGGAAGAATAAACAACATTTTTAGGGATTTCTATGAAACTTTATACTCACCACAAATAAACCCATCTAAAAATGAAATTGATCTGTTTCTTGACAACGTAACTCTTCCAAAATTACTAGACAGTCAAGCAATGGAACTGGATTCGCCACTGACGCCAAGTGAACTCCAGGAAGCCCTGATAAGTATGCCCAATAATAAGGCTCCAGGCCCAGACGGCTTCCCTGCAGAATTCTACAAAGAATTCTGGACAATTCTGGCACCAGTATTCCACAGAATGTTGCAGGAAATCGAGGAAAATGGCAGACTACCACCAAATATGAATTCTGCCAACATTAGTCTCCTGCTAAAACCAGGCAAAGACCCTTTATTTCCCTCAAGCTATCGTCCAATTTCTCTTTTAAATATAGACCTTAAAATAATCTGCAAAGCTCTCTCAAAGAGATTAGAGAAAATAACCCCCCTCTTAATTCATCCTGACCAAACTGTTTCATAAAGGTCGGCACTCCTCAACAAACACTCGTAGATTACTTAATTTAATAGACTACTCATACAATAAAAACATCGAAACCATAATATTATCTCTAGATGCAGAAAAAGCATTTGATGAGTTAACTGGAAATTTTTATTCGCAATTTTACACAAATTTGGTTTTGGAAACTCTTTCATAAACTGGATAAGAATATTATACAATTCCCCAACAGCTCGTATCAGAACAAATGACCAGACATCCTCCAGCTTCTGTCTCCTGAGGGGCACCAGACAGGGATGCCCACTCTCCCCTTCACTTTTTGCAATTTTTATCGAACCTCTAGCAGCAGCATTTAGACAGGCTACAACAATTAAGGGCATAAAATGTAAGAACATAGAACATAAAATCAGTCTCTATGCGGATGATGTGTTGCTTTTTCTGCAAAACACACAAACCAACCTCTCTGAGGTAATTACTCTAATAAACTGGTTTTCAAGAGTTTCAGATTATTCAATTAACTGGCCAAAATCTACAGTTCTCCCCATTAACTGCTCCTTCCATAATTCTTCCTCTGCCCCACTGCAATCCGGAAATATTAAATATTTAGGTATTAATGTTTCTCCTAAGCTTTCAGACTAACTAATTACCACATCCCATCCCACTCTCAAGAAAGTAGAAGGCGATTGACT
>NW_024387426.1:0-17998 GCF_900408965.1 Simochromis diagramma | reverse complement strand
AAGATTCGACCTGCCTCATTTCTGTCTGCCGCTTATTTAGTTCCGGCTCTTTGAAACGTTGCAGCAAAATGTCAAGGAACAGCACCAAGTTTTTTAAATGGACTAACAATGAGGTGGAGTTGTTGCTGCGAGTAAAGTAAAAAGTACAAAGTTGCAAAAGCGAGTGAGAGTTAAAGAATTTGAATTTGAAGAAAAGCTATGTGGAGCATGTACAGACTAATATTAATCTTTAATAGGGCTGTCACAATTCAGAGCAAACGTCTTAGTTTAATTGGTCTCATGTAGGGCTGCCACGATTAGTCGACTAGTCATGATTACGTCGACTATCAAAATCGTCGATGACTAATTTCATAGTCGACGCCTCGTTTGAAGCTTTGTAAGATCCCCAAAGACGCAGGAATAAGTAGCAGGATTTAAGAGTGTAATAACGGACTGAAACAGAAGATGGCAGCACTGCATGTACAAGGATGCCAGCTGCCGTTAAACCCCGAAGAAGAAGAAGAAGAAGCTGTGTCCCAGAATTCATAGCGCAGCCCAGCTCAGTTTCCAACAATGGCGGCAGCTAGTTAGTTGTAATATTACTCTTATTATTCTTTCTGGGTCACAAAATAAACGTTTAACATATTTTCAGGCGAGAATGTAGCTGTGGAAACCTCAAATATCTGCTCAGTTTATCAAGACACCACATATTTTCAAAAGCGCTCTGACGTTTTCGGAGACGTCTGTTACCCACCAGCTCGATAGCTAGCCGGGGGCTAGGTCACTAGAGCCGTGAGAACACCGGACTCCCGGCAAATCGTTTTCAAACCCACCGCCGTCTTTCGCTACTCGGGTTAAACATGATATATGAGTCACTTAGATAACTTAAAAATGTTACTGTTTGGCTTTTTTCAGTGTTTTATTTGTTCCTGAGTAAATCGGTTTGGCTGAGATTAAAGTTATAGTTTTTACACAGCTGAATAAACGTCAAGCAGACAGCTGATTATCAGAAGTGTGAGATGCTCAGTGGCGTGTCTAGATTGGTTGGGGGGGGCCAGGTAGGGGCACAGATTTGGAGAAGGGTGGCAGATGTAATTGGCAGATAATGTTTAAAAAACAATTCTACCAACCATTAACCATAATTCAATAACCCTGTAAACCTAATAACCAAATGCGCTTTTAACTCTTATTAGAAAGAGATTTTAACCACTACGGTGCAAAGTTTTTAGATACTGCGTTGATAAAGTACAAGAGATACAATCAGTGCTCTGTCAGTGTTTATTCAGCATTCAAGGACAGCAATATTTGCATAGTATTTTTACTGACATATAGTGCACATATGTTTTGGGCAAAAACATTTTTGAATATTAAAACACGAACATCTGTAACAAACAATTGACAAATTAGCCAATGCAAAACCAATGCCTGTTTAAAAAAAGAAGATAATCTTCTCACAAACTGGTGTTTGATTTTGATTTTGAAACAGGAAAAAAGTGGGGAAACAACTGAAAAGACTAACATTTGAATAAAACCTGAAAGCAAGTAAATACTTTCTATGCTGCCTTATGGTAAACTTTGGTAATATTGATAAAGAACAACACTGGCTGATGATGAAATACAGTCAGCTGGCACGGTGACACTGCCAGTATTAACCTGCAGGGCTGGACTGGGACAGAAAATCGGGCATTTTGACTACAGACCGGCCCACCAGGTATTAAAGCCATAAAGACTTTGACTGAAAACAGACGCTGCTGTGACAGTGATGTACACAGTCTTGTTGGTATATGTATGATTTCTGTACATTTTACGTCAGATAAAACTTTGGTTGTAAGATTCAGATAATTATTTAATAAAAGCTAGATATTTTAAATGAGAATAAGAAAGAAAAGTATTTCTTTGTGCCCCCCTCTCCCTGTTAATGCCCTACCTGGCCCCCTGGCAACACTTTGCTAGACCCGCCCCTGCACAGTTACCAGCTGTCAGCTGCTTAGAAAAGGATCCTGGTGTTATTTGTCTCTCAGAAACAGTTCATAACTTCAACTCATCCATGTCACCTAAAAGGTAAACCTGTTTCTCCATCACAGCTCTGATGATTCAGTAAGGACATCTCCTGGTTTCATCTTCATGTTTCCCTCTCACCACATATTCAAACCGACATCATGACCAGCAGCTTTACAGCTGTGGCTCCAGCAAACATCAGCTGATACTAGAAATTAATATTAAATAAATTCTAACAACAGCTGATCAAGCTTAAACGTGCTGCTGTTGTTTAGCGCGACATCCGCTGGTTTCCTCTTTCTGGCACAAAGTGGGCGATAAACAAACAAGAGAGAAAAGCCGATCAGCTGATCATTGATCAGTTTCATGATTGATGTAGCAACAGGAGAAGGAGGGGACAGAATGAGAGAAGAAGAGGCAGCTGTGCAGCGTAACGACAGAATAACTCCAGCTTTGTCTTTTTTTCATTATAGCGAAAGTCCGGGACAAACTGCGTCTCTTCTCAGCTCAATACGAAACGTGTAATATTTTCTCTGAATGAGGGACCATTCCATTTTTTTAAGGAGCCGTTGGCAACTCTACTAACTAACCTTATGAATAAAATAAAGTTCACTATCAGTAACATCATAGCACCCACCCAGCTGTATAAAAACTCTGTCATGCTAGCTAGTAGCAGTACGAGTTATTGCCAGAGGTGGGACCAAGTCATTGTTTTGCAAGTCTCAAGTAAGTCTCAAGTCTTTATCCTCAAGTCTCAAGTAATGTCAGGCAAGTCAGAGTCGAGTCTCAAGTCACTGGTGTAAAAGTCTGAGTAAAGTCACAAGTCTGAAATTTTGAATTTCAAGTCCTTTCGAGTCTTTAAAAAAAAAACAAAAAAAAAAAACGAAAAAGCATGTTGCAGTTATGCTAAATGTAAATATTAGACCATGTAATTTTTAAATCTGTGTTTTTCTCAACACATGACAAAATAGTGAACTTAGAAAATATACACAAATTGTGAAATTGCACCTCTTTAAAATGCAGCTCAATTAAACCTAGCTCCAAGAATAATTTTCACCGACAGTTCTGAGATAAGCTGCATGTTATTCTTGGATGCGGTTGTAGGACTGGCTTTAAAATCGCATGACAAAAATATCATACACATTTAAAAAAACTGCATCACCAACGTAGCCTGGACAACATTTGCTAGTTAGATGAAGTCAGCTATCTCATCGTAGCATATTTATATGCATATTTATAATTATACGCTTCTTGGAGTGAGTGCATACACTCGTGAAGTTTAGTAACTTCAGGTCACTGCAACAAGCCCAGGTACAGTTTACCGACGGATGGGTGCAGGACCTTGAAATGCACCGTGTAGAACGAAAGACCATCGTACATATCATAAGTTTACCAGTCTCACAAATCGTCGTCATAAATACACATTCGTTAACCGTTTATTAATAGGACCTTTGAGCTCAACGGTAATTAATTAGTAGTGGAAATAATTTCTGGTAGCATCACAGAAATGTAGCAGTGACAATAATACTGTATGCTGTAATCGTACTGGACAATTAGTGATACAAAAAACCTGTTTTATCCTGTGAATAAAAGTATATGTTTTTGTCAATGTACCATAATAACAGAAGCGAAACACAATATTGTGTCAGGACAATTCACTATTTATGCACAATAAATAAAGGAGCATAGCGCGACAATTTCTGTTCAGCGCCAGACTTGCTTGTAACCTATATCACCAATTATGTTATGAAAATGACGTATTAACTACAGCAGCAGACTGACCTTTGTGTAAATGCTTGGAGCAGACTAACCTGTGAGCTGGAGTGTTCTGGGACGTTATATTTGGTCTTTGAATGGCTGCAATCCAGGCCACCCGTCGCGTCTTTGTTACTTCGGAAACATGGCTCGAACAATTTCTCTTCAACGACGTAATCTGATAACAACCGATCTCTTTACCCGTCGGCTTCCCGTGGCTGTCATGCGACCGGCTATTGCAGTTAATAATACAACAGCTTCTTGACATTTTTTGTTTCTTTTTATCGCTGTATAACTGATTTTAATTGAAAGCCTGCGTGCGCTAGTACCTCTTGCCACGAGTTCCCATAATCCTTTGCGGTTTTACCCCTGAATGACGTCACATTTTCAATCTCTATATAATATGCATGTTAAATTTTATATTTGGGGTAAAATATCAAGTCTTTTCAAGTAAACCGGTTCAAGTCCAATTCAAGTCCCAGGTCATTGGTGTAAAAGTCCAAGTCAAGTCACAAGTCTTAGAACATTTTTTCAAGTCAAGTCTAAAGTCATAAAATTAATGACTCGAGTCCACACCTCTGGTTATTGCAACTGACTGTAAAAAGTCAGCACAACGAAAATAAACTCCACCTAAACTTGGTTTATATCTGACCCAGATGGACTGCAGGTCATAACTTCTTACCTGAAGTTCAGTTCACCTGACACTCGGACTGGCGGCTGCCTCGGGTCTCTCCTCCTCCTGCGTCACCTTCCCTCATCCACCTGCTGGCCTCTGTGGAAGCCCCGCCATAGCCACCACCAAACAACTGAGTTATTTTTACACATCGACCTGCATCTGGCCAATCCACCACCTCTCATTGTTCATGCCCTTACAAAAATAAATAAAAAAATAAGTCACCGGGCATATGCCCGGTATGCCCGATGGCCAGTCCAGCTATGTTAACCTGCAACCAAATCTGCAGCTCCATACAGCAATGTTACGACTTAGATTATATCTTATAACTCATAACTCTTATGTTAGCTCCCCTCAGTAGCATACTGTCTGATATATTCGATGGCTGCAATAATTCTTTAAGTGTTATTTTTTCCTTGGTATTCTAATTTCACCGAAGTTTACTAAACTCAACAAACTTAATATTACTTACCGGGACATTTATTCTGTCCTCATTTTCTTTCACCGAAAAATTGTTTCCTGCCGTGCCGTCTTTCGTGCTTGGCTCTCCTACCTTTGCTAATGTGATGCACATAGCGCAGAAGCCGATGCTGCATTCACTTACACTCGGATATCTGAGCTTCACCGTGAAAACATAATCGGACATTTGATATTTGATTGAATTTTATTGTTTTGCCTTTGGGGTGGCACCTGGGGTGGCCAGTCTGGTTGGGGGGGTGGCCTGTGCCCCCCCAGGCCACCCCGCTGGACACGCCACTCCTATGTTTGCGCGAGGACTGAACGTAAGCGTTCTTGGCCATTTCAATTTGGACGCACAAATTTGTGAAAACGACTGAAAACGGTAGTGTGGACGCAGAGTGTTTTCAGAGGAAATCGCCATTTTCAAATTTATTCGGGCTGGTGTGGACGTAGCCTTAGTCTGAGCAGACACACAAAGATCAAGGTCTGAAACCAGATCATCTCAGAGCACACACTATATTATTATTATTATTGTTGTTGAACTTAAGTGTATTTCCTGTGTTATTTGAACCACTGCAGTCTGTTTCAGTGTGTCTGTCCTAACGTGTGATGATGGTGTTCATGTGTTGCTGACTGTGAGGACTAACAAACACTCACGGGTCTTCCTCCTGTGAGCTTCCTCCATCTTTACTGTGACGGCTTCACAGCTTAGAGGAAACTAACATCAGGCTGCTGCCTCCTGAAGGCACTCTGTGGGGCACTGAGGCATTCTAGGTAATGAAACATGGAGCTAGCTGCTCTGAAACATTAATAATCCCTCATACTGTGTGTGAGAGAGGTGAGACAGCAGTCAGGTGACCTCTGACCTCCGTCACAGCTGGATGGAGTAATAAGTAGATGAAGTACTAATATCTGTGATCAATACCAGACACGCTAACTTGTACATCACAGTGAAAGTTTAAAACTAATGACATCATCTTTATTCAACAATAATGTCATCACTGATGTAAACAGCTGTGTGTGTATGAATGTGCAGGAACTACAGGCGAGTGTCTCTGTAGTATTGATCAGTATTGGACATCAGACTGAATAGATACATCAGTCATCATCTCACTGATCTCTGATCAGTCACTCTGAATCGGCACACTGATGGATGGAACCACGGGCCAATCAGCTGCTCTGATGCTGAGGCTCAGTACTAGAGCAGCTGATTGGCTCCTTCATGTGACCATGAGTTTGCTGGTCTCAGATCAGCGAGTCAGATAAACTTCCTTCCTCTGAGCGTCTCATTAAAGTTCACAGCAGAGTTTGAGTCACACAGCTGGAAGCAGGTGTGGACTTTCCACAGTGTAGCTCAGAGGAAGCTCTGTGACAGAAACACTCATAGCTCACTTTATTTTAGCTAAACATGTTCATGCATGAAGTCTGTGTGGACCTCAGGACCTCTGCAGCTGACCTCTAACCTCTGTCCACTCACCTTTGACCTCCAGCTGTATAACGATCGTGCTCTGATCTAGTCCACGACTGCGAGCGATGCAGGTGTAGGTTCCACTGTCAGAGACTGTGGGGTTCCTCAGAGTGAGACTGAGGTCTCCAGTCTGCAGAGCGTCGCTTCTCATCCATGTTCGATGTTTGTAACGAGAGTTTTGTTGTGAGAGATCATCACCGCTCTGCAGGCGCATGTGGACTGTTGGGTCCGTGAACTCATTACGGTTCCAGACTGCTATGGAGTTCTTGGAAACATCAACTGGAACCTGACAGTGTAGCAGGACAGACTCCACCCCCTGCTGTACCTCCAACTCCAACCCTGAGGCATGCTGGGAAACTGAGAGAGAAACATGAGGAAGCTGAGTGATGTCATGTGACCTTTGTGGTGGCCATAAACAGAATCAGCACAGTGACCTTGTTAACCTGTGTCAACTCATTACTGTGGATTAGATGGACTATAAAGTGTCTGACTGCAGACGTCAGAGCATGATGAGAATGTCTACTGAAAACTCCTTTACTTCCTGTTAGACTTCTTCTTCTATACTAGCGCTGCTGCAGAGATCATAAAACCTCAGCTATGGTTTAGAAGCAGACTGCAGTGAGTCTGTCACACCCTCAGTGCTGCTTTACACAGTGACAGGGCTGTCAACCTGTCAATCAACCTGTCAGACAGCCAATGCAGTGACTGTAACCCAGGTAGAACACCATACAGGTAAACACTGTTGAATATGATCCCCCACACAGAGTTAGCAGTATACACTGTCACAGAATTACTCAGTCAAGATCAAGTCAGCCTATTACACGTCATGTTTTGAAGGAAGGTTGGTTCAGGGCTGAAGCAATCAGCATCATGGGCTCATCCGGTTAGAATAAGAAAAAGCAGCCATCTAATTCAGAATTATTCTCAGGGTTCTCCTTTTATTCTCAAATAAATAAGGCAAAGAAGGAAGGAAACAAAGACACACATGGACTGCTCTCTCTAAAAAGGACATAAAGTACGATTTAAGTAACTCAAAATGATACATGAACTCAGGAGACTCAAAGAGAAACTCACCTCAGCTGCCGCCCCATGTGGGAGTGAAGGGTAGGTGAGTGCAGTCCTTATATAACGAGTGACAGGTGAGTGCAATTAAGGCCAAGCACCACACCCAATCAAAGGTGAGGAAAAGAAACAAGGTGCATCTGGTGAAGTGAATGTGCTGAAAGGTGAGCCTTTACAACACGTCACATTGTGACAGGGTTAGGGGGTTAGGGTTTAAAGTTCAATTTATGAACTTTCAGAAATAAATAGAAAAAACAGGACAGACAGGGTTAGGGTTAGGGTTAGAACAGCACACACTGTGGAGGTGTATGCTGTCCATCTAACGTTAGACTAGTCTGTGGAAACAGGAAGTTTAGTTGTAATGGGTTTTTCAGAATACTTTAACCCTTTTAGACCTACCATAGAACCAAGTCCGCCAGAGCTTATATTATATTTTTACATGCTGTGGAGCCATTTTTGGGAGCATTTCAAGTTGCTATACATCAATACAACCATTATAGCCCAAATTTTAATAATATGTATGCATTAAGTCCATAGTAACTACATTAATTACAAAAAAGTGCAATAAACTACAAAAAAAAATTGAAAATCGTTTTTTTTTTTTTTTTTTTTTACATATATATTTCTAGTTAGAGAAATTTAAGAGGCTTATCCCTCAAAACTGTAAATACAAAAAAGTTGCACAAAATAGTTTCCCACCACAGGAAATTTATTTTGTCTTCATAGTTTTATTTTTGAAATACACCAATTTTTATATACTGCAGGAAAAACAATCCTATGATGCAAATTTGCAAAGAAAACAGCATGTGCATCAAAATAAACTATTTAAAGCGGTGCAATTTGAGTCCTAAGCATCCCAGCAACTATTCAGAAAAGCATCAAGTCAAACATGACTTATAAAAACACCAGTATAGGCTTTTAACGCCTACAAGTAAAAAAAAAAAGACAACGACATTTTCCGCGAAAATGACGTCACTTCCGGTTTCGGGCAGGAAATGGCAGACATGCGATCGTTCGCGTTGACGTCTTTTTCAATGTGGGAAGTGTTACGAACAGCTGATCAGATCGGCAAAGCATGTTTGTGGAATATTATTTTTTTGTTCCTGCAAGCGCTTTTTATGCAATTTTTGCAAAGCTATATGTGGAAGGAAACCGTGACCTAGAACAAGCTGATGGCATAAGATGTACAGTGGGGCAAAAAAGTATTTAGTCAGCCACCGACTGTGCAAGTTCCCCCACCTAAAATGATGACAGAGGTCAGTAATTTGCACCAGAGGTACACTTCAACTGTGAGAGACAGAATGTGAAAAAAAAATCCATGAATCCACATGGTAGGATTTGTAAAGAATTTATTCGTAAATCAGGGTGGAAAATAAGTATTTGGTCACCTCAAACAAGGAAAATCTCTGGCTCTCACAGACCTGTAACGTCTTCTGTAAGAAGCTTTTCTGTCCCCCACTCGTTACCTGTATGAATGGCACCTGTTTGAACTCATCATCTGTATAAAAGACACCTGTCCACAGCCTCAAACAGTCAGACTCCAAACTCCGCCATGGCCAAGACCAAAGAGCTTTCGAAGGACACCAGGAAAAGTATTGTAGACCTGCACCAGACTGGGAAGAGTGAATCTACAATAGGCAAGCAGCTTGGTGTGAAAAAATCAACTGTGGGAGCAATCATCAGAAAATGGAAGACATACAAGACCACTGATAATCTCCCACGATCTGGGGCTCCACGCAAGATCTCATCCCGTGGGGTCAAAATGATCATGAGAACGGTGAGCAAAGATCCCAGAACCACACGGGGGGACCTGGTGAATGACCTGCAGAGAGCTGGGACCAAAGTAACAAAGGTCACCATCAGTAACACACTACAACGGCAGGGAATCAAATCCCGCAGTGCCAGACGTGTTCCGCTGCTGAAGCCAGTGCATGTCCAGGCCCGTCTGAAGTTTGCCAGAGAGCACATGGATGATACAGCAGAGGATTGGGAGAATGTCATGTGGTCAGATGAAACCAAAGTAGAACTTTTTGGTATAAACTCAACTCATCGTGTTTGGAGGAAGAAGAATACTGAGTTGCATCCCAAGAACACCATACCTACTGTGAAGCATGGGGGTGGAAACATCATGCTATGGGGCTGTTTTTCTGCCAAGGGGACAGGACGACTGATCCGTGTTAAGGACAGAATGAATGGGGCCATGTATCGTGAGATTTTGAGCCAAAACCTCCTTCCATCAGTGAGAACGTTGAAGATGAAACAAGGCTGGATCTTCCAACATGACAATGATCCAAAACACACCGCCCGGGCAACAAAGGAGTGGCTCCGTAAGAAGCATTTGAAAGTCCTGGAGTGGCCTAGCCAGTCTCCAGACCTCAACCCCATAGAAAATCTGTGGCGGGAGTTGAAAGTCCGCGTTGCTCGGCGACAGCCCCAAAACATCACTGCTCTCGAGAAGATCTGCATGGAGGAATGGGCCAAAATACCAGCTACTGTGTGTGCAAACCTGGTAAAGACCTATAGTAAACGTTTGACCTCTGTTATTGCCAACAAAGGTTATGTTACAAAGTATTGAGTTGTATTTTTGTTATTGACCAAATACTTATTTTCCACCCTGATTTACGAATAAATTCTTTACAAATCCTACCATGTGGATTCATGGATTTTTTTTTTTTTTTTCACATTCTGTCTCTCACAGTTGAAGTGTACCTCTGGTGCAAATTACTGACCTCTGTCATCATTTTAGGTGGGGGAACTTGCACAATCGGTGGCTGACTAAATACTTTTTTGCCCCACTGTAAGTACAACTCCTCCGGTTTCATATGCAAAACAAAGTATTGCGCTAGCTTACGCGGTTCCAGTTCTACAGGGATTTAAAAATAGTTATGCAAAATTACAGTTACCATTTAAAAAAGTGGTATTCAGAATACAGTTACTTTGTTGAAGTAAATGAACAAACGGTGGTCTTTTCCTGTTTCATATGTTAGGCTGTCAGTGAAGGTTCTCAGTCATTCAGGGACTCTGGGACTCTCCACCATTTGACCTTAGAACTGAAGAAGCTTCTCGGATGAGAGATGAAACGTCATCAAGCAACTTAACCTCCTAAGACCCGAACTCTTCCATGGCATGCATTTTTAATTTCTCTTTGATATTTGGCCTGATTGGAACCTGATGAATGTAAAAACAAGAATCACCAGATTTTTTTTTTTTTTTTACCCGATTTTTGTTTCTAAGAAAAATGAAAGCTACATATGAAGACATTCATTTTAAATTTTGATAAAACAGAGGCAGTATAATGTCCTCGTAAGTGGATATCAGGCCCTTGTCGAGCAAAATTGAGTATTTTGGTCTAAATAACCCAAAATATGATGTCCACACATGTGGACGGAGGTCCTAGGAGGTTAAAGAAGTCCAGACGCTTTTCTTTCCAAGCTCCTAAGAATGTTAGGCTGTCCCCTCCCTCCCTACCTCTTCTCCAATTTTGGTGATTAATTGCAGTGCAGTGTGGATTCAGCTCGAAGGGAAGAGCATGTAATCCTATGGCACATAGCTCAGAGTGGCCGGCCCAGGTTCAAGCCCTACCCGTGGATTTCAATTTTTTTTTTTTTTTTTTTTTTTTTTTTAAACTCAGTTTCCATCTGGGATTAATACAGTTTCTGATTCTGATTGCCAGGAACCCAAACAAAACACACAATAAGATGCTCTAATGTAAGCGTCGTGTTAATGTTGGTGGTGTCAGTTACACAGTGGACCCAGAGCCAGCAATGCATGGGCAGGAATGCCGACACCACTTCATAGTAAGTATGGGATAGACGAAACTTCAGTATCTTCGATGTACTATTGCTGTGTGATTTTTATTACCATTAATGAAGGCCACTCGCCACCGAACTAACATTGTTAGCTGGCGTTAGTTTATAGACTGCAGACTGTTAGGCCGTTTCTTAATACTCAAGTACGCGAGTCCGTATTTTGTAAGTTCACACGGAAGCCCAGACTTCCCAAGAACGTAGCACGATCGTTCCACAATTGGAACAGCAGCGTACTTGATGACGTAACAGCTCTGCAGTTTCTACTGCCATGCCCTCTTAATTTAACTTTGATTAATATTTGCAATGAAAATTACATATGACAAGAAAAAAAAAAAAAAAAAAAAAAAAAAATGCACATGTAGTAGATTTCTTTGAGGAAAAAAAAAGATAATTTAAAAAAGCACTTTGGCAAAATTGTCTTTTACATATGATCCCTTTCATAATATCTGATAAGCTTCATGCAGTTAAGCACAATCACTACAAGACAGAAACAAACTTCATCTCTCTTAATAAAAATAATACACATGTATGCCTGAATAAAAACAAGTGAGATGTTAGACCGCTTTTAGTTTTATTTTAGTAGACAAACTGACAGTAGACAGCTGCTGGGGTTTGGAGGAGAACTGAACAATATTTAAAATATAATCATCATTTTTGGAGCAGCCTTCAGGATATCCACGTATTAACATGCAGTTGTTAGACTTGATGGATAGCATTAACAACCTGCTACCTGCAAATAATCATGTGTAGTTCCACATGATTATTAACAGACAAAAAGAAAATATAACTGATACAGAAAGTTTTCTCTACGAGATCACTGCAAAAAGTGCAGCCTTACCTACGGTTACTCATTTTATATTAAGATTTAAAAATCTAGTTGGTATTAGTATGGCGAGTAGCCTTCAGTAATAGTAATATATCACACAGCAATAGTACATTCATGTAGCTGTAAAAAGCATGATAGTATATTAAGTAATCCAAATTATTCAGAATACGTTACTCTTATTGATTAACATAACGGAATACATTACAAAATACATTTTGGGGCTATTCTGTAATGGAATACATTTTAAAAGTAACCTTCCCAACACTGTTAATGCCTAAGGCAATTATGTACATGTGAAATCTAAATCTCTTTAAACACGTCTATTGGCAATATTTTTATTTAAACATAACTATTGTGATATACAGTAGAAATCAATTTATGTTCTTATTTATCCGTGTTTTAGTTTCCCAAATAACAGACTAAACGTGTTGGTTAATGTTGAAATCACGCTCTCGCTTGAAAAAAGCTTTTATTTTGACGCGTCAGTGTGTTACACGAACATACCGCGTGCCTGTCCGCGCGCTTCCCTCCGACATGGGTGTGCCTTCTTTGTTCGTCAGGCTCTGTTGTAGTCCAACATTCCCCAGCGAATGTTGGAGACCCCGGCCCCGCTCTGCCCCGGCACTCATACTATATGTACACACTATGTGATATATTAGTGATGTGATCGGAGTTTCCGGTTTTAAACAGTGTGTGCGTACGTGTGCGTCAAAGCTGCGGGGGCCGCAGAGCTTATTACAGGAACACAAGAGTAACGGGCTATGTGTGTGGGTTCAGGATCAGAGCGGGTTTCTTACCGAATAAAAGTAACGGGAACATCATGAGCTTCATCCTGAGTGCCAAGGTCGCGTCACAGCTAATCTCAACAACCACCAACCGCTTGTAGATAAAGATCCGTTAGCCTGCATAAAATGACGCACGAAGAAAACTGCCTTTCGATTGCACCGGAAGTGTCCCTCTATAAAATAGAAAAACCCTGACAGCTTCCGGTCACAAGCTTCACAATAAAATGTCTATGAAGGTTCTCAATCATCCAAGTCATTGTAGTCACCGGAGCTTGAAAAGATGCTGTTTTGGTTTTTAAACATTGTCCTTTTACATTTTTCTGCGTCAATAAAATGGTTAAAGTATCCGTTAAAGTATCGGTATGCCGTCCGGTATGGGCTCAAAATGTGGTCATAAATATTTTGTACTTGTAAATCAGGATTTGTATGTGTGAAAAGAATTTGTGTGCGTAAAAAAGATTTGTGTGTGGACTTAGCCAAAAAAAAAAACAACCCTGCAAGTCACAAGTACGAATTTTGACCCTATTTTTCTTCCTTTCATCTGATTGGTCAATGTCATGTCAATCACAAATGTAACAATCCAATCAGAGAACAGATGAGTTTGGCTGTCGAAGGGTCTCTTTTTTGAACTTCAACCCTGTTATGCTAGTCTCAACCCCGTCACACCTATATTATGTTGAAAAAATAATTTAATGTTTGGGTATTTCTGTCTAAAATATTGAGTGCTATCATGATCATTGATTTTGATTACAATTCTTAGTTAAACTAAATTTCTGATGAAAAATGAAAAGATTGCTTTCACTCATTAGTTACATTTCAGGATTTAAGAGAGTGAAAATGTGTGGTTTTATGTCATTTTTCTATGTAAAATTATTGAATTAGTATGGGGGACATCTAATTAATGTAAAACATTGATTTCTTTAGAAATACATTTTATGATAATATTCAGAGAGCCTCCAAAGTGTCCATAACGGGATTGAAGAATTACAGTCACTGCATCTTGAAAATATGATCAATAATAAAAGAAAACTAATGCCTGAGATGGGAAAATGCATTTTTCTGATAGTTAAATATATCCTTAATGATGTGGGATATACATATAAATAATACATTTTGGTAAAAAGTGTGAAAAACCTCCAAGCCCAATTTTTCTCGCGGAATGACTCTGGTCTACTTACAGCCACAGTATACACCCCTCGTCCAAAGGCAGCCTGTGACAACACACTCTGAGAGACTGCTATGACAACACAGACTGGGATGTGCTTCTGAGCCCACATGGCAAGGACATAGAGGGGGCGACACACTCAAGTTTTGTGTGGATGCGGTGCCTCTCCTAAGACAGTACGGTGTTATCCTAATAACAAACCGTGGGTAACATGGGAGGTCAAAGCTGTCCTCAACATGGAGAAGAAGGCATCTCCTCTTTTGAAAGCAGCACAGCGGGAGGTGAAACGCTGCGTGGGGGAAGATGCCTACATGTGGAAGGTGGAGCAGAAGTTGGAGAGGAACAATATGAGGGAGGTCTGGAATGGTGTGAAAACCATCACAGGCCATAACATCAAGAACAGCACAGTCTGAGCCCTCTCCCTGCTCTCCTACCTCCCTCGCTTCCCCTCCCTCCCTGACACTATGACATCCCCCTACTCCTCCTCCTCTCTCAACAGCACGACAGCCACCCCGCCTCCTTCCAATCCACTCCCAGTGTCACAGTGGACCATGTCAGGAGCCAACTGAGAAAGCTTCACCCCAAAAAGGCAGCAGGCCCAGACAAGGTGTGTCTGAGGATGATAATGGCATGTGCAGCTGAACTTGGGGAGCTGCTACAACGAGTCTTCAACCTCAGCCTGCGACTGGGGAGAGTGCCCGCCCTCTGGAAGACATCACATCTTATGAAGACTAGAGCGGCTCTTCCTCAACCTCCTCCGACCAACACTCGCTCAATCACAAACAAATCGTTTATTTTAAACGATCTTTTTATAAAGGAATCTCTCAACTTCTTGTGTTTAACTGAGACGTGGCAACAAAACATGTATTATATACATCTGAAGGAAATTTGTTCGACTAGCTGCTCCGTCTTCGGAACTCCACATCTTTCGGGACGTGGCGGAGGTCTCGCTGTTGTGCACCAGGACAGATTCACATGCAGACTGATGAACTCTGATTCTTTTACTTCATTTGAACTTCAGATGATCAAGGTCGGCTCTTTGCACACCTTTTATTGTATCTTAATCTACCGCCCTCCTGGCCCTGCCGGAGTCTTTTTAACTGAATTTAACGACCTCCTATCATCCATTATTAAATTAGAGAAGGTGGTAATGTTGGGAGATTTTAACCTTCATATTGATGATGCATCCTGTAATATGGCTGCTGACTTCATGACTATCACAGAGTCTTTTAATTTTATGCAGCATGTTTCTGGCCCTACACATGTAAAGGGTCACACATTGGACCTTGTTTTCTCCTTGGGTTTAAATATAAATGACATTCGTGTGGAAAATGTCCATGTGAGTGACCATAGCTGCATATATTTTAACTTGTCATTTTATTTGGATCCCCCGGCTCCCAAAATAATGATTGAAAGGCGAATCATAAACCAGAACGCCGGCAAAAGGTTCTCTGCCATGTTTGACGCTGAAATGTCTCATCCTTTAATAACCGGTGTAATTCTATTTTAGACATAGTGGCACCTCTGAAAAAAAGTACTGTCCTACGTTTTGAAATCTCATCCTTGGTTAACTGACAACATTTGTAATTTCAGGAGATATTGTCGCAGCTAGAACGTTTGTGGAAGGCTTCCCAGCTTGAGGTTTATAAGTTACACCTAAAGAATCTGTCCTCTTACTAAATGACGTTGTGGCAAACTGCCAGAACAGAGTATTTTTTCACACCTCATAGCCTCAAAAAAGAAAGACCCTAAATTCTTGTTTAAAACAATAAGAGTATTGTTCTCTGATGCTCCTTGTGCACAGTTCACTCAACGTCTGAATTGCAATGAGTTTATGAAACTATTTCAGAAATAAGGTCATTGCCATCAGGTCTAATATCTCCTCCATCATCTTCTCAATATCAAACTTTTAACTTGCTCTCCTCTGATACTTGGTCCTCTTTACTCCTGTTACATTACAAGACATCAGAGGCCTGCTTTGTCATATAAAACAGACTTCACGCCCCCTTGATGTCCTTCCATCTTCATTTGTCACTAGTGTGTTTGATTCAGTTGGCCCCTGTATTGTGGAAATGATAAATACTTCTCTTCATACTGGCTCAGTCCCCAGCTTCTTTAAACAAGCTGTTGTTGAGCCAATATTAAAGAAACCCCAGCTGGATCCATCTCTTCCTAACAGTTATAGGCCAATATCCAAATTGCCTTGATATCGAAAATTTTAGAAAAAGTAGTAGTAGAACAACTTAACTATTTCCTGGATAAAAATGCTGTTATGGACACTTTCCAGTCTGGTTTTCGTAAATTGCATCCCACTGAAACGGCCTTACTTAGAGTATCTAGTGACATCTTGATGGCAGCAGACTCTGGAGAGGACACAGTGCTGGTCCTGCTGGATCTCAGCTCTGCTTTTTGACACTGTAGATCACAGCATCATGATAAACAGACTCAAGAACTTGTTTGGGATTGCTGGTGTTGTTTTAAAATGGTTTATATCATATCTGTCTGAGAGATCTTTTTCTGTTTGCATGAATCAGGTCACATCCAGAATCAACAGTTTTTGCCGTGTGGGGTACCTCGCGGATTCTGTCCTGGGTCCAATTCCTCCTTTTTACTTATGCATTTCCCCTAGGCCAAATTATTAAGCGCATATAATATCTCTCCTATCATCTCTTTGCTGACGACATCCAACTATACTGTTCCTTCAAAATGTCTGAGTTTTATAAATTGTCTAATTTAAGTATTGGCTGGACAGAAATCAACAAATGGTTTATTGACAATTTTCTCCAACTAAACTCTGAATAAAACAGAAACTCTAATTATTGCTCCAGACACATAGTCCCAGAAATTAGCAGCATATCAGCTTCGTAGACCCTTCTGTAAAATCGAGCCTTAGAAATCTCGGTGTCATACTTGACAGCTCCGACGTCGCTCGGCAGCTGGTCCGCAACTGTTTTTATCATTTACGGAATAATTCCAAACTCAGACTAATGGTATCAAAGCTTGAACTTGCGATGATTATTCATGCTTTTATTTCTTCTCGTTTAGACTACTGTAACGGCCTTTTACTTGTTTTAACAATCAGCCTTAAATCGTCTTCAGACTGTGCAGAATGCTGCAGCACGTCTCTTAACAGGCACCAAGAGAAGATCGCATATCACTCCAGTCTTGGCCTCCCTTCACTGGTTGCCTGTAAATTTTAGGTTTCATTTTAAAATTTTAGTTCTAACCTTAGGGCCCTGCATGGTCAGGCTCCTCAATATTTACCTGGCCTGCTGAAACCCACAACATCTTCTCGGGCTTTAAGGTCATTAGATCAGAGGGACTGCTGGTGGTACCGCGCACCTCGTTTTAAAACTCGTGGTGATCGGGCCTTTCAGACTGTGGCACCACGGTTGTGGAGTTCTCTCCCACTGTCTCTTCGCTGCACGGACTCCATTGATTCTTTTAAGAAACAGCTGAAGACATTTTTATTTAGAAAAGCATTTTATTAATTTCTTCTTATGCTGTTTTTATAGTTTTACTGTCAGGGTCCTGGGACTGAGCGACCCAGGGTCCCTGAGCAGTTATGTATTATATTATTATTATTATTATTATTATGTATATTTGGTGTTGCTGTCTTTCTCCCTGTTTGCGTGTGTGTGTATATATGTGTTTCGGCGGGCGCCTTCAGGCCTGGTGGGTGTGGCCCTGCTGACGTCTGTGTCTGTAAATTCAGTCTGTGTTATGTTTCCTCTTTTACTTTGAAAGTCCGTGTTTTATGTTAACGTATCTGGTTTTGCTTCCCCTGTTTCATTAGGCCTGATTTGCCCCAGCTGTGTTTCCCTCCTGTTACTCATTCCCTGATTGCTCCCTCTGTGTATTTAAGCCTTGTGTTTTTCTGTCTTGGTCGTGATCGACCCCGCATTTTCTGCTTGTTTGTTTTTGTTTGTTTTTTTTTTTGTTTTTTTTTTGTTTTTTATTGTTTCAGCTGAGGCAGGAGGAACGTTACATTATTTCCCTAAAAACCCGCCACCTCCCTG
>NW_024387425.1:18390-60827 GCF_900408965.1 Simochromis diagramma | reverse complement strand
CAGAATATGTTTTTAAGGTCATGCTAGGCGGTTGCTATGGTGGTTGCTGTGGACTTGGGTGGACCGCGTCCAATTCCTGTTATTAGCTGTCCGCCACAGGAAGGCTGCGTTCCATTTACAAGTAGTGACAGTCTGCCGCAACTCGAACTCAAACCCCGCTTTGTTCTTTAATTATAGGCCTTTTATAGCCGTTCATGACACGCACACACACACATAAAGCACTTTGCCTCACCATGAGAATGCAACTTTACCTAACCTAACCTTAAAGTATCTGATATAGGATAGAAAAATGAAGCAACCAGAGATTTAATGATGAAGACTCTGGGTTCTGTAGTTCACGTTTTACAGTCCTGAATGACTCTTTGCATATAATTTATTGAAGAGGAGTTTAGAATGCACTTTACATTTAGACTGTTGCTGTTTCATTTTTTACATTGTTGCTGTGTTATGTTATGAATAAGGTTCACCTGCTGGGGGTTTGATGGATCAGCTGGACAATACAGTCAAAGACAGACTTCATTCATCATATGCAAGAATCCTAGTTGGATTTTTGTTGTCACTCATGTTTTTGAACCAAATATTGAAAACAATTCTGACAGACTGGATACCTCGTCAGGGTGTACATTACCTTGTACTCAAGCATCCCAGGACAGAGCCCTGCCCCACCATGAGCCTGGGTGGATACGTTGTTATTAATATAAAAGGACCAATACTGAATATGAATATTTCATGAAAATTGAATTATAATACAAATTAGTAATAAGGGTTTCTCTGCGCCCTTATCTACCCCATACTCAAAGAGCTGCGGGCAGAGAGGGTGACAGGAGAGGATGGCACTGAAGAGAAGATGCTCGGTTTCTGGAGTCTCCTGGTCCTGTCAGTATTAGTAGGATGCATCTGCTGTGTCTTCTCGTGGATGCTCACCTACCTTGACTCGTTCCAGCCTGGTATGGATTTCCCAACACTGCGGACAGTGGCCCACGTCAGAGACGTTTAATATTGATTACATATGTCTGAATTGCTAACCCTAACCCTAGCTCAACAGACCACAATGCCCTGGACTGTCAGTATTATTACATGCTGTGAACATAAGTAGCTTTGATCACAGTTTATGTTGTAAAAGAGAAGGAATATTGAAAAAAAAGATCAACATTGTGATATTATTTCTTCCAAACTGACCAGAAACATGCTTGTCAGACTCTCACAGCAAAGGATCAGACTCACTGTGCATGACGGCTCAGGCCAATGATGTCTGTTAGATTGTCAGTTGTTTAGTGCTTCTGTACAGTTAGTCACCGTCTCTATTTCAGAATAATTAATATGCGGAAAACACTAAAAGTTGATTGTCTTCCAATATTCTAGCATAATTAAAAAACTTTGACTTTGTAAGTACATATTATTAGTCCTAATGCCAGCATGAGTCTTCATAACTCCTGCTTTGAAATACTGAACTTTGAAATTGACCTGATGAAAGATCATTTACAGTGGCACTCTGTCAGGATCATTCTGACTGTAAGATCACTGTATTAATCTGAATCCTTCTGAAATGTGCTGTGAATGAATGCTGATGCAACTCACTGTGGGAAAGCTGTTAATAAAATGAATCTGTGACACATGCAACACATTCACAGAGGAAGAGGACACAAAGGGAGGACACGCAGAGGCTGTGTTGAAGTCAGAAATCCAAATCTTTATTAAAAAACAGGCGGCGGTTACAAACAGGAAGACAAGCAGTCCATCAAACAGTCTACAGGGTCAAACATACAGAGAATTCAAACAGCAGTAAAAAATAACTGGACACTGAAAAACTTAAAGCAATGTGAGACGCAATAAAAGGAAGCAGCGCAATATATTCACTGAATTATCATCAATTACAAAAGAGAAAAACGACGATTTCTAAGGATTATTTTCTTAAATGCAGTTAGAGTGTGGCTGGTAAAGATGGAAACATACAGAATGTAAACTGTGTGAGTTTGTGAACTTTGTTAGTAACAAATGAGGTAAAAAAAACAACCAAAACAGACAAAACACAGAAAGAGGCTCTCAGTATTCATTCATAATTAGAAAGAAACATTCTGGTCGTGGATTTTTACAGTCTTAGTTCCGCTCGCTGTCATCATTATAATCATCATGATCAATGGCGAGGTCCTGAGGTGGGCGGGGCTGTCTCTGGTGATGTCACCATGAAGGAACAGCATCTGGCACGTGTTGGTGAAACATCTCAGTACACTGGTGTAGTTTCCTCTCCAGCTGTTTGACATGTGACACTTGAACATTAAGGGGAAGAAGAAGAAACAGTGTTAGGTCAGGTGACCACATGGTTTCTAAAGTAACTGACAGGAAGTAACCAGGCCGTTAGAAATGGATGGCATGTGTTTAGAAATACTGGAGTTGGGTAACTCTACTTACCAAAAGCAGAAGCACACAGATGAAGGATCAGATGCTGAATGTTGCAGGAACATGCTCATGTGCGGTGGTCATTCAGTGCTGCTCCGGCAGGTTAGACAGTCCAAGACTGATATCCTGCCCATCTGAGAGTTTGAAAACACACATGCAAAGATTTATTTTGTATTACACTCAAAGTTGGATGTTCATTTTGTCCTTTAAAAATGTTTGTGTATTTGAAAGCGCTAACATTTAAGGATGACTTGGATCGTCTCCTTTAAAGGGGAGACAAGTGTATCCACTGATCCACGTCACTTTACCTGGATGATGACTCCTCCCCCCTCACTCAGAAACACTCCTAATATAACCAAGCAAATAAATAATATTGAAGATTTACTTACATCATTACAAAAACGTCAAAAACATCTCCCTTTGATTCTATTTCTCCATTCCTGCTGAACATCAGGCAACAAATATCTCAATAAATCACAGTAAAATGTAAAGCACATGTTTTCTTTGTCTAACCTCTGCAGAGCCTCTGTCAAGAAAAACATAACTGTAAGCATAAAACAAATATACATTTCATAACACGTCACTGGACAAACCTCGGTCAGTTGATTTCCTCTTTGCAGTGCAGACGAGCATCAGTCAGCAGGTCAAGGTGGTGAGATGGACTGGTGTCCTTTGTGACTCTGCTGGTTCTTCTGAGGAAACACCACCGTCTCTCCACACCGTCACCATCTGTGAGCACAAACTGCTGCTCTGCTCTGCCAGCATGTAGGAATCACATATCACACACACAGGGGTGAAGAAACATCAGAGCTCAACTTTGGATACTTTAGATCTAAACAGATCAAAGCAGCTCTTAGTTTCAGCAATCAGACAAACAATGATACCAAACTGATTCTGTATGAATACAATATGGTATTTTCAATACAGGTGTCAAATTAATTTATTAAAACTAATACAGATATATGTATATATATATTTTTTGATAAATTAGTTTGCTAAATTATAAGAATATATATATATATATATTTCATTTAACAATTGCAACTGAAAGAAATTAAATATTGAACAAAAATATATTGTCACATTCTGAGCATGCTCAGCACGCTGACAGACTTGAAGTTGCTACAGATTTTAAGAAGTGATAATTATAGGGAAGAAACTTCTCTTTTTCATCCGTTTAATCTTTTTTTTTTTTTTTTTTTTTTCGCCTGTCCCGTTTGGCTCGTTTGCCATCAGAATTGTTGTCTAAAGGCAAAGAAAGATGCCCAACGGATTTACTTTACCAAATTGACCATCCCAGCCTTGCCGTAATGGTCCATTTGATTCACCTTTTATTGTTCATTTTATTTTCACTTACTGAATACGGGACAGACTTGACTGGGGGAAAGAAGGGGAGAAAGAAAGAGGGAAAGAGAAACAGCTGAGAAGAGGGACGGGGGAGAAGGGCAAAAAACAAAAACCAACAGAATGAGCAGAAAAAAAAGAAGAAAAAAAAATGCATATATCAATCACCTGGATCACCTGCTGAGAAAGAAAAAAGAAAACAAGCAGAAGAGAACAAGAGTAATAGAATAAACAACATCACAATGATATATGGGAATATGACAGTAAATACTAAATATTAAACATTATTGTGCAGCACATAAGATCAACAGAACACAGTGTGCTTTGAGGTAGGAGCCAAAAAGGGTGTAGTTTGTGGGTGTGATCACCCGTGTGTACACCTGTGAGCATGGACGCGCTTGTTTTTTTTTTTAAAAGGTTCCTTCATGTAATGATCTGCTAGGAAGTGTGGGGGGGCCACAGCCCCGTCCTCCAGGGCATGAAGCAGGTATGGAGGAGATCAAAACTCCAGACATCCACAGGCCCCCAGAACACAAGAGACCAAGGAAGACCAACAGAGGGGCAGCCGCGCCACTGTCCCAGAAAGAGCTGAGGAGAGTCCCAGATGAGGGCTCACTCAGCAGCCGCGGAGCAGAAGCCAGGGGGAGTTGCAGTGACGCGCCCGTGAGCTCCGCCGGCAGCCAGCCGTGCCTGAGTGACCGAGCCCCAGGCCGAGAGGCCGGGGGCACCCCACCTCCGAAGTGGCCCGAGCGAGCCCCAGGCTCCAGGCCCCGATAAGCGGCCGCCAAGGAGTGAACCGGTGTGTACCTGGACGCCCACCCCCAGACACAAAGAACCACCAACGCACCGATGTCTGAGGAAGTCCGCCACTGGCAGGGGAAGTGGTGGTAGGGGGAGATAGGCCTCCAAACCTTGGAGGGCCTGAGGTGTCCCCAGAGAGGTGGCGTCTGATACCCAACCTGACATATAGACACAGACATACAGGCACACACAGATACAAACATCCATTCCCACCCTCATGCTCTCATATGCACTTACTCCACACTCAACCAACGTGGAGACAGACATGAAGAGACGCTGTACACACGATCACACTCCCCAAGCGTACTCTATGAACCGGGTCTAGGTACCCTAGCCCCTGGAGGGGGGAACTGCACCCAGACCCAGGTGGTGTTACCCTTTTCCCTGCGGTGGGGAGAGGCAGACCGCCCCGACTCCGCAGCAGCAGGGAGGCCCCACACCCCAGACCGCAGTCGGACGGCCAACTCCTCCTCCTAGCCCCCCCGCTCCAGCAGGTCGCAGAGAATGGGGGTGAGAGAAGACTCCAAACCTCCCTCCACCCGCTCATTGTAGTGTTGATGCATGTGTGTTCTAAGGTGCATTTAAAACCCAGGAGGGCATGGAGCTACCTGCCAGAGAGCAGCAGGTAAGAGCATGGACCCTCCTGCTAGCCCTCAATGTCTACGTGTATTTAACATTGAGAGGTGGGCAATGACGCCAGGGGTGGGGTGTACACCCTGATGGTACTTTGGATTCCGTGTATCGTGCTCATCCATTTAATCAAACATTTGATGCCTCAGCTGTCTCAGTCTATAGCGTTCTGCAACTACAACTAACCTGAGGCTTGGATTTGGCTGCAGGTGCCCCTGTACATCCTTCTCAGCTGCACACATGTGGGTACCATTTAATCCCACTTCTTCCTGAGCTTTGCTTCATCACAAGACCAAAGGTGGCATCCCGTGTCACAGTCTTATCATCATCCAGAAGAAACATTTGAAGAAACATCATGGAGAAGAAACATTTACGCACCTCCTGGTTTTGTTTTCTGATCCTGCGAAAAGACTGAGGACAACAAAGCCCAGAGAACACGAGATACACAACATCCAACATTCAGACTCAACAGCCTCCATAAATGAACAGCACCAGGTTGGTTCAGTTATAGTAGATATAAGTATACTTCACATTACTGGGTATGAATAATAATGAGGAGGCAAACTTTAAAGATGCAGAGCATGATGTCCCATCATCAGACTGTAAACAAACATCCACCAGGCTTCTTTGTTGCCAAAATTGATGATTCTCCTATCAGGGATCAGTAGCGTGTATTAACCTGTGGTATAAGCAGCAGTCACTGAAATATTACTGTTTCAGATAAGAAAGCCAGGGTGGGAGGGATCTCTGCAAACTGACTTACCTCTGCAAGTGTGAAGCTCAACAAAAATCTGACTCTCCAGTCACAGACAAACAAAAACTCCAGCTGGGAGATAGAAAACGCTGTCTGGGTCTTGCTGGATGTTGCTGGTCAGAGTCCCACATTAGCAGAGTGCTTCTTGGTCCCACTGACCCATGTGGACAGCGACTGTGGTTCACTGGTTCATATTTCAATTAAATATGAACAGGTTCCTCAAATGTACGCAGTTCAGATCTGATTTAATTTAATTTCCTTCACACAGCACATTCGTCCAGGCTGACAGGTAAACATAGAATTCATCTCAGGTAACATGACTCATAGTAGAGATTCAGTAAGAAAGATTGCAGGCTCTAATATTATTACCACACAATTCAAGGACACACCAACAGCTCAGATTTGTAGAACTATTTAAACAAATGTCTTCTGAATATTCAATTCATGTTCACAGTGGGAGGGTGGGGGGTGTCGTGGAATTTTTAAAATAAAGTCTGCAACACAGAAAGAGCTGTGATCAAGCTATTTATTACTGCGCCAACACACATCAAACATCACAGTTCAGTCATGTCAGCGCTGCCACAGAAGTGGTGCTCCTCCTCCTTTATGCATTCCAAGGAAGAGGGAGGAAGTTACAAACTGATCCTACCACACTTCATGTGTCTCGCTATGAAACCTAACGGATCAATGGTTAAGCTGTTTTGTGCCCTTGGCCTTATCACCACCTGTAAAGGGAGTTGTTTTCTCAAACTGCTGACGCTGAAGTAAGTTCATCTAGTTTTAGAAACTTTCACTGAACAGTCTATAACAGTGTCACAACTAAGCACATGCATAAGCACTTAAATACTTTAAATGAGAATAACAGAACATTTCTATTACAGAGGCTAGAGCCTGTCCCAGTAGTCATAGGTAGAACACATCTGGACAGGTCACCAGTCTGTCAGAGGACTAACACAGAGACAGACATCAGAGTAACAAATCTATTTAAAATTAATGTAAGTTTGCTGCAGCTGTATGTATGAACATGTGTTTCTGTGCTCACAGTCCACCTCTCAGGAACCTGCAGTTCACTTTTAGTCAACTTTAAACAGACCTCACAAAAGGCTGATGTGGCTGGATCAGTAGTCTGATTTAAGTACGACACCTTTGGCCAGGGATTAATCTGGTGCATCGCTTCACTGCAGTCTTACGTATTTTCCCCACACCTGAATTAAAAAAATACTGATATATACAAATAACAGCTTCAGCTGATGCAGCCTGACTCAATCCTAGATGTTCAGCACACAGAGACACAGAGGTGCCGTTTAAAGTTTAGTGTTAACCTGAGTCACTGATCATTTACAGTATTACAGAGTCTGGCAGTCTTTGCATGATGTCCACGTCACTGTAAGTTTCTAGCTGACTCTCAGGTGTGACAGGTGTGTCAGCAGGAAAGAGTAATAATAACCTGCATCCTGAGGTTTGTCATGCAGGATTAAAGGAGCCAGGCTTTGTTCACACAGCTAGGATTGTATTTTACACTGACCCTGGGTCAGTAGAAGTATCATACAGTTTAAACGAAGCACTGAAACTTGCACATATTTATTACAGATGCACTGAAGCTAATCGAGATATTTGCTGTCAATCTGTGGCTGCGATTAAACACTTTACTGGAAACTTTATTAACTAGTAACTTCATCAGTCATGACAGAAGCTAATATTTCTGTGCTAACATCGTTTAACCAGTAACAGCTTTACTCCAATATAAGCTAACGTTTACACCGTAACTTTAAGCTAGCACCATAAAGACGGTAAAACACGTAATAATATCTACAAATGCATCTTAAAGCTGTTATATTAGCACTCGGTGTATTACTAACATAACCACATTAACATTACTGACACTCGCTAATAACGCCCATTGTATGGACTGATAACAGCCGAAGCGGGTGAATAAAGTCACCCAGTAGCTAGCTGTGCCATTACCCAGCATACATCACTCCCTCCGTAAATGCAATAAACGATACAAAAGTATCGTTCTACCTGTTTTTCAGGTAGTTGTTTACATTATATAATTTATTGTGTTCTGTATACGTCACTACAATGTGATTTGGAAAATGTCTAAATATACCGACAACAGGCACTTCCGCGGCAATCTCTTCAATCGGAGGACCCTTCACGTCAATTCCCGACGTGAGAGGGGTACCCTGCGCGTCCATAAGTGAAGCACAGGGAGCCTGACCATGCGTCACACGTTTGACGAGTTGGGAGTGAGAACGTGTTGGGACAAAAGGTCCAAACGCATAGAAACAGCTGTGTTTTCAAAAATCCCCGTGTAGATGTGGACGTAGCGTAAAAGAGTTAGTAGTTTATTTTCTTACTACCTGTAATTTATTGCAGATTATTTGTATTTGCTTAATTGTTAACTAAATGTTTGAGGTGTGAAATAAACCGCAATGAAGCAAAATATGGGCGTGTGTGGTTGGAGGTTGTGTTTGTGCGTGCGCGCGCGAGGGGGGGCGCGAACATTTATCTTGTAAAACAAGAGGGGCCCAGCAAAAAAAGTTTGGGAACCACTGCTTTAGGGTTTCCTGACCGCCATGCGCCAGGAGACGACACGCTCCAACCTGTCCAGGGGCTGGGCCTTGGACATGGTCACCCTTAGCCACGATGTCACCAAGATGATGAGGGAGGTCGTCTAAGCTCCGCCCCCTGGAGATGTGGGTGGAGTCTATATCTATGGTCTTTTTCTGGATGGAGCGGGATGGGACAGACATGGCGCCAAACTCGCTGAGGCTCCGCCCAAAGTTTGTCTTTTTAAAATCAGTGTTTTTTTAACTTAGATTAAAATAATAAACTGAAGCTTTAAAAAAAAAAGTCCAACTTTTTACTGTTTCTGTATTTTTTTGTAAATTAACATAAAAACATTTTTTAAAAACATCTTAAAGATTAATTTAATGAAAAATTATGAAATAATAATTAATTTGTCAGCAATTTAGGAACTAAATGAAATCAAAGTATTTTTGTTTTTGCTCAGTAATAATAAGTTTGTCTCGGCCCTTCAGGTCCTCTTCACCCCCCTCCCTGTGGTCCACGTCTTCGCCGTCAGCTCAGCCAACATGGCCGACAGTAAGCGTCCCCCTGGTGGCGGGGGGCGGTCAGCCTGTACTCGTGTCCCGTCTACAAGAAGCCTCGACGCACCGACCTGAACTTCATCTTCTCCCTGCAGCTGAGGAGCGTGCAGCCGCCCGAGCACTGGACGCTGCGAGGCGCCGCGCTGCTCTGCGACTGCAAGTGATCCAAACGTTGTTGTTCCACAGACACGGACAGACACTCACCGTGGGGCTCTGCTGTGTCTCACTCAGACCTCCCCACAGGTTTCACTTTGAGCTTTTCTTTTTTATTCTGATGTTCTGATATTTTCCATTTTTCTTCAGCACCAAACATGTTTGTAGGTTTTTAGTCTGTTAAATTTATGAAAATCGAAATGTTTCCACCTCGTCTCTCTGCAAGTCTCTAATAATACTAATAATAATAATAATAATAATAATAATAATATTAATGATCGTGTATGTGACCTCACACAGTAAAGCTGATGTGAGGATCATCACAGTTTTGGTGGTTGTATGAACTTAGAATGCATAAAATAATAATTTGTTTTAATTAAAAAACTTTCCCTCTGTCATTTCCTGAGTGTTTCAAAATAAAAGTCCTCTCTTTCATGTTTTGAATGTGAGGCTGTTCCTGTGATGCCTTCAAATCTGTTTCAGTCTGCAGTTTTTTACAGTTCAGACCCAAAGTGCCTCAAACATTTACTTAAAAGAGGTTTTTGTTCGTCTGGGTTTTCCTGCTCAGCAGCGCTAAACAGGCAAAAGCAGAAACACACAAACAGAAAGAAACAGGAAAATATGTGTTTCTGTGAACAATGCAGCAGCAAAATGAAAGACCAGGATTTATTTTTTAATGACTGACAAACATTAAATGATCATGTTTATTTTCACATCAATGTTCCATCGGTCCTTCTTTTACAATAAGTTTAGAAATTAAAAATAATAATAACACACCAGGAAAAAGCCAACAGCACGAGTCCTGAAAGGCTTAAAGAGAAAATAAACGCACAAAGAATGAAACAAAAAGGCACAAAACCTCAAAACAAGAGTGAATTAAATCTGAGCGACACACAAAGATGCTAAAAGCCCCAAACATGAACCTGTGAGGTCATTAATACCTGTGTGTGTGTATGTTTACATGTCTTTGTGGGGACCAAAATGCCCGTCCCCACAAGTTTGAAGACATTTGTGAGACTCAGAATGTGGTTTTAGTGTCAGGGACAGTCAGGTCAGGGTTAGGCATTCAGTCTTAATGGTTAGAGTAAAAGGCTGAGGAGAGCATGATGTCAAATAGATGTCCCCACAAGGATATGAAAACACAACCATGTGTGTGTTACTGTGAATTTGTGAGACAAGTGAAGATTTCAGAATCAGTGAGAAATGTTTCACTTCCTGTTGGTGAAGAAGAGCAGACTCCTCTTCAGCCACAGAAATGAAGAAGCTTTTATTTTGTCAGCCTGACAAACACGAGCTCAGCCACAAGCAGAGGCGACCCTGCAGAGGTGAAGGTCACAGTCAGAATCAGCGCCAGAGAACCGCACAAGGACGGCCTCATTGGTCACGGCTGAGTTCATTATGTGATGGTAACAAGCTGATTATTACAGAACAGGAAACACACGTCTGCTCATCAAACACCAGCTGCTGCTGCTTTTATCAGTCTGCCAACAAAACCTCACAAGAAAGAAGTTTTTGTGAGTTTGCAGCGTTCCTCTAAACTGAAAACTAAAACAGACTGAAAATGGGAACATGCACCCACACTGGAGAGTCAGGCAGCTTAAATGTGTTTGTCTTCATCTGTAGTTACGTTTCATTGGCTGGAAATGTGCTAACTGGAATCATTCATGAGTCCAGATGAACAAAAACAAGTGTTTACTGCTCCACGCTGCACGAATCTGAATCAAAATCACTCAGACGCGCCCACGTAGGCATTCCACTAAAACCATGTGACCACCTTCACCTTTAAACCTGTCGTGAATATCATTTTAGACTCTTCCCTTTATTTTGAAAGAACAGATTTGCAGGAAGTGCGGCTGCTGCAGAAACTCTTCACTTTTCACTGGCTTTAATCTTGAAGGTTTCTCCAGATGTGGAACATTCATGCTAAACATTCAACATCTGACGACCGTCTCCGTGTAAAACACTGACAAACTCAAACTTTATACGGTAACTGACAGATTTATTCCTCCATTTTCAGGCATTTCACAATGAACTTGGATTAGTTTGATGATTTTATTCACGTTGGTGAATAAAACCAGCCAAGAGGCTGATTCCTGCAGAGGAGGAGGCAGAGTGGAGGAATCTGCAGGTTCTGTCTCTAACACACAACCAGAGCTTCAATCATAACGAGCACATAATAAAACCATGATCCCCCCTGATCGACTCTTTTAGGCTGTTTCCTCTGGATCGAACAGGATCTAGCAAACCCCAGCTTCTGCTGGGACACTGGTCATCATGGGAGGAAAAAGATGGCCGCCGTGTTGCTGTTTCCTGTCTTACACCAGGGTTATACTTCCTGTATCTGTGGGTCTGAGTTTTTAATCAGAGGATGAACTTAAAGCTTTCAGTCTGCTCTACAACCCACCACCTATCCACACGTCTGCTAAGTGGACTGGAAATCAGTAAAACTTCTACCAGACTTTAGTAAATATTGCATTAAGATGAGCAGACAGATTTTAATCTCAGCATCGTGCACACAGATTTTTCAGGACACTGGAAGAGTTCCTGCCGTGGATTTAGATGTTAGTGTTGTGTGGATGATCCCATTCTGTGATCTTTGTGTTACTAACACTGATGCTTTTACACTTTAGGACCCTCGAGACCTCTGCTGCTCAGCCGTCCTGATCGCTGCCTCCACTTTAACCAGAGGCTGTAACCTCTGATCATTTCACCTGCACCGACAGTAAAACTCTTCTCCAGAACCAAACGTGCCATAAACCCATCACAGCTTCATCATCAGCTCAGTCTCAGCAACATGCAGACGACCGAGCAGCAGAAACTCTGCAGGGAACGTCTGAAGTCTGTTCTTCAGTTTTCCCAGCTCACTGTTTATTGAACATGAGACAGAAAAATAACTTCACCTTTAATGTGAAACTTTTATCGCCTGTGACATATTTGCAGGAAGTTTTCATGCTGTGATTTAGTGTCACAGCCATAAATATCACACAAGGTAAAAACTACAAGTCCCAGCATCCTCTGTGTTTAGGGAGGAGCAGTGAAAGTGAAAGTGTTGATCCTCCGTTCAGAGCAGCAGGAGGAGGAAGGTGGAGCTGAGGCAGCTGAGTGTTAACATGAATATGTTTCTTCTTATGACATAAAATAATTCCACGCTGTTCGTGTCTGTGGGTGAAACGTGAGGCCGGTCGGCTCCTCTGAGCGCTGGTTTCCTGTAAGTAGAGAGGAAGTGAGTTTAGCTGAGAGAGCAGGAGGAGAGTGAGAGCTGTGCTGAGGCAGGTGAGTGTTAACACCGCTCTGACATTACTGTGTCTCTGTGGCGGGAACAACAGGCTCCGTCAGTGGAGGCAAAAATAATCAGACTTTGGTTTTTCAAAGGAAACTACTTTATGTTGGGAGAAGCCGCGCGCTCATTGGATAACGGCTTGTCAATCTCAAGTTATTAGCCAATGAGCGCGCAGGTTCACAGTAAGACCCGCCCTTATCACGACGTCTTTTAAAACTAAAATGGCGACAGAAACTCGGTGAGTGGAGTTCAGGCTGACTTTATGAAAGTGCGACGTTTGAGCCACTTCCTGTTCTCAGTCCCGGCGTCCTGATCACCGAGGTTTCTGTTGCTCTGATATCTGATATTGATTATATCGGTAAACAGGCTGTAGGCAGAAACATCAGGTCTGATCTGAAAATCCCTTCAGAAACAAACTTTAAGAGTTTTATGTCCGTGTGAGGCCGCACGCTGATTGGATAACCACCTGTCAGTCTCAGGGTATTAGCCAATGAGCGCGCAAATTCACAGTAAGACCTTCGTCATTCTTTTAAACTAAAACATCGACAGTAAAACTGTAACGTGTCCTGTGATCTATAAACACTCTGTGATGAATAATCTGAAGTCATTTTGAGCCTGACAGTAGTTTCCTGTCACAGAGCAGAAGCTGCAGGCAGTTTTTGGCACCTTTATATTTAATTTATTCCAAAATAAATCAATAAAGGTAGAAAAGAACTCTCAGTGACATTAAAAATCTATTTTTAAAGACAGATGTGACCAAGTGCAACAAATATAAGATGAGATGTTTACAGATATTTGAAGTATTGATCATATGTAGAACACAGAGCAGGTCCAATAAGAAGAGCAGAGGAGAAAGAACACAGCCCTGAGGGGAGCCGGTGCTGATGGTCCGGGAGTCCGAGACATTCTTTCCCAGCCTCACATGCTGCTTCCTGTCCGTCAGGAAGTCAGTGATCCACCGGCAGGTGGGATCAGGCACATTCATCTGGGAAAGCTTGCCTCGGAGATGGTCTGGAAGGATGGTGTTGAAGGCAGAGCTGAAGTCCACAAACAGGATCCTGGCGTAGGTTCCTGGGGAGTCCAGATGCTGCAGGATGAAGTGTAGGGCCATGTTGATGGCGTCGTCTACAGACCTGTTGGCTCTATATGCAAACTGCAGGGGGTCCAGGAGGGGGGCCGTGAGGGTCCTGAGATGGGAGAGAACTAGGCGCTCAGGTGATTAGAGGATCATCAGGGGGTCCTTTTGTCCCTCTGTGGGGGTCACTCCCACTAGGTTTATATCTGGGACTCTCCACCATTTGACCTTAGAACTGAAGAAGCTTCTCGGAGGAGAGGTGAAACGTCTTCAAGCAACTTAAAGAAGTCCAGACGCTTTTCTTTGCAAGCTCCTTTGACAAGGCGCTCAAATGACTTCATGACCACAGATGTCAGAGCCACGGGTCTGTAGTCATTTAGTCCAGTGATCCTAGGTTTCTTGGGGACAGGGATTATGGTGGAGGACTTGAAGCAGGCAGGCACATGACATGCCTGCAGTGAGGAGTTGAAAATGCCAGAAAACACTGGGGCCAGCTCGTTTGCACAGTGTCTGAGGGTGGCAGGAGACACGCCGTCTGGGCCGGGAGCTTTCCGAGCATTCAGGTTCTTAAACTGCTTCCTCACATCTGCTTCATGAATATGAAGAGTTGTGGTGGGAGGAGGTGGTGTGAAATCCTCTTTTGTGTGGGGTGAGGAGGGGGGTGTTGTAGGTGAACAGTTTGAAGGTGGTGATGGCTCTATGGAGGGGGGAGAGGTGGGGGAATGAGTGTCCAAAGTGTGTCTATTGTTGGGGCCGTTGGAGGTGTGAAGGCTGCCTGATGGCTCGTCAAAACGGCAGTAAAAGTCGTTGAGGGTGTTGGCCAAGAGCAAGTCATCAGTGGAGTGGGGGGTTTTAGGCTTGTAGTTTGTGATATTCCTAAAACCTTTCCACACAGAGGCCGAGTCATTCTCTGAGCAGTTTGGTTTCATGAGCTCACTTCCTGCAATGATCCTCAGCTTCTCTCCAAAGGAGCCGTAACATGTGGGCTCCTCACCATGATGATGATCCCAAACACACTGAGTTCCTTCATCCACCTGATCATGTACTTATTAAATAATGTGATGGTTTTGGTGTTTTTTAAAGACTTTGAGCCTCTAAAATAACTGGTTTGGACTTTAGGGCCAAAGCTCCAACATTAGAAAGCCGTCAGTGTGATGCTTCCAGTACAACAGCACCTCTGAGTGTGTGTGTTTACCTCTCAGACTAACTCCACCCTGACATCAAGAAGATGGAGGAAGAGGACGGAGCAGCATCTGCAGCATCCAGCTGTGTGTCTGTGAGGAGTGACGGGGTTACACAAACACCTCCACCTTACAGTCATGGACCTGCAGCAACAATGTAAGAACACTACTAACTTTATTAGTCATTTCAACATAACCATGACAGAATCATTGATCTGTGATTGGTTCAAACTGTTTGATCTGAGTTTGATTTTTATTGACTTGTTTTCTTGCTAAGATCTGAACTCTGTAAGTTTAAGTGAAGTCAGTGCAGCAGAATCAGAGAGAAGAGCTGAGAACAAACTGAGTTCATTCAGACAGAAAAAACTGGCTGATGATTGGCTGACCTGTCAGCGTTATGAAGCAGACACAATATCACAGAGGGATCAGCTGATCATATGGCTGTCAGAGAGAACTGATCAGTTATTGATGTTTGTGTTTGCAGAGGTCAGAGGTCACAGTCTCCAGCATCCAGCTGTGTGTCTGTGAGGAGTGACTGGTCCAGAAACAAACCTCCAGAGTTCAGTGATGAACCTGCAGCAACAATGTTCTTCAATCATGGAGCTCAGCTGACCATGTAAGAGAGCTGCTGACTCAGAGTTCAAAGGTTGTTTCTATAAATGTTCTGCCAGTGACATCATAACTTAACCTAACACTGGTCTGTGTATGAAGTATCATTTAGTGGCCGTTGTTAAAGTTGTATAATGATGATGCTAGTTTGGGGTGTATTTTCCTGCTGATGCAAATGCATCTACTTTGCCCTTTGTCTGGTGCTTTGGACAAAGACGTCCAATGAAACTCAGAACAACACAGTTTGCACCACCAGCAGGCAGAGGAAGTGGCTGACATCCAGAAATCCTACCAGTGGCTGAACAAAGCTGGACTGAAAGACAGCACAGAGGCACTAATCATGGCAGCACAGGAACAAGCTCCGAGCACAAGACCCATAGAGCCCGGGGTCTACATGGCTCTTTTTGGGGGGGTTGTGTTGTATTAATAGTGACTTTGTTTCTTTGGACCAAAATATTTAGTTTTTCAGTTCAGTTGCAACATTGACTAACACTAATGCAGGGGTCGGCAACCTGCGGCTCTTTAGTCCTTACAGTGCGGCTCCTCGTGGTTTGGGAAAATAAATTAGAAGTATTTAGCTGAGGTGTATTTTATTTATGTTCTTTTTTAACTTGTAGTTCTAAATTGGAAGATTATTGTGATATTGAAATATAAAATTAAAATTATATTTTATTATTTTTTTATCGCTCAAAATAAGCGTCACACTCGTGGAAGCCGGTGTACCCGCCGAAACGCCGTGCATTTATCGAGACTTTCAGCCCCAGGTAGGCCAATTATGGATCTTCGGATCCACATTATGTCAGCAGCTGTTCTCCACCGTGAACTATGTTAAAAACAAACACCGCTCACGCCTCACAGACGACAGCTTACAGTCCTGTAAAGATGAAAGTGACTTCGTACAGCCCCGACCTGCAGACGCTGTGCGCAGAGGTTCAGGAGCAGAAGTCCCGTTGTAAACATATCACGGCAGACCCGACAATGTTTGCATGAACACGCTTTTCAGCATCTCTTTATTGACCACTTTTCACACACGGTTGCTGTACGCACACAGCCGGCTGTAGCTTTGCAGCTCACAGCCCGACACACACCAACACAACAGCACAGACGTTACGGCGGCGAGGCGTGATTGCGCGTGCCGCTCAGGTGCGTCCGCCTCCCCTGCAGCGGCGCTGCAGACCACGCCCCGCCACACACATTAACCAGGTAAAATACATATTTAGGCAGAATTTTGCAAATATCTATTTGTCATCTTTCAGCAGCATAGAGCTTTTTGTCCAATTGTTTTTTAAAAGTGAGGTCAAGGCTCCAAAAGCCCAAAGGAGATATAAGGGTGGCGGCTCACAGCAGTTTTTGTTTGCTACATCATTTTAGTTCAGCTGGGTGTCTTTCCTTTGGTTATATTTCTTTAAGAGTTCAAATGTGTTCATTACATAAATAACATGTAATTTTCTCTGTAGCACTTCATGGATTTCATAAGCAACACACCTTAGTTGTTCACACAAAGCATAAAGGTAAAAATCAGTATATACAGTGTTATCTTCATTCTAGATGTCAAAAAGTATTTGTGGCTCCCAGTGTTTTCTTTTGCGTGGAAACTGGCTCCAAATGGCTCTTTGGGTCCTGAAGGTTGCTGACCCCTGACCTAATGGTATATTTATTTTAGCTGAATCGTTCTATAAAAACATGAATCAAATCTGAGAAAAGTTTCCACCTGACCTGTTGAATGTTGTTGAAGCCAGAAGTTTGCCTTCATACTGTGTTTCTTGCATGCCTTTTGTGGTGTACTAATTGATGTGAAATGAATGCAATGTGGTTGCATTTGCAGAGGTCAGAGGTCACAGTCTCCAGTATCCAGCTGTGTGTCTGTGAGGAGTGACTGGTCCAAAGGAATACTTCCTCCAGACTTCAGTCATGAACCTGCACCAACAATGTTCTTCAATCATGGAGCTCAGCTGACCATGTAAGAGAGCTGCTGACTCATTTACGGGTGTTTGAAATTCTGTGACCATTTTGTAATTTTAGTTTATATTTTAAAGTGTTTTTATTTGTAGTTGCCTGTATTTTTATTACACTGTGTGTAACGTGGTGGTTTGTGCTGTTTGGGATTGTTTTGGTGTATTTGTGTCAGAACATCAGATAAATGATTTCATCACATTTTAAAAGAAAGTATCAGGATAATAATCTGAACTGAGTCATCAGAAACAGAAAGATGGTCTCAACAGGCCACTGAGCTGATCTCCAAAGAAATGCAGAAGATTGAAGAGTCCGAGGCTGTTTACTTGTCACAGGCATCGTCATACACGTACAACACAGTGAAATGTGCTGAGCTGCTCCTGTGACTGGACAAAACATTAGAAACAATCATTAAATGAAATAATGAAACATTGTGCAGATGTAATGTTAAAGTGCTTTGTGCCACATTAGCACAGCATGTACTGACAGAGCAGTGCAAGCAGAACAAAGCAAATGAGCAAAGTGATGTAAACAGAGTAACTGAACAGAGTGAGCAGAGTAATATCAGCAGTAATGAAGCAGCAGGATCAGTGTAGCAGCGTGTGACGTCATAATGAATCAGACATGATCTGAAATATGACAGTGAGACAAGAACATGATGTAAGGTCCTGTTTAAACCCTGATGGTGATGCTATGAGGGGAGCATGTTCTGATTTAGGACTTGGATGGTCTGAGGATAGAAGCTCCTCTCTGTTTGTGTCCTGATGGTGCAGAAGCTTCTGCCTGATTGTAGAAGGAGCTGAAGCCAGCATCATCCCAGAGGTGAAGCTCCTCTGTGTGCAGACCTGAGGTCAGATTCCTCCAGGCTGATGTTCAGGATCTACAGAAACGTGTGGTTGTAGTTATTGCTGCACTGTGTGCTGACAGCAGATACTCAGAACAAAGCGCTGCACACGTGTTCTTTACAAACATCTGTACATAGAAAATATGGATCATGGCAGTGAATGAACACGTTTCTGTCATTTGTTTCATTGGCTTCTTTTTTCTGCCTGTGTTCATGTGATTAATGTCTAACACATAAACAGGTTTGTAATCAAACATCACATCATCAGGGAGGCATCATGAAACAAAGTTACTGCTGGAGGCTGAACTCAATTTGGTGGCAATGTTCAAAAATATCACTCAGATCATTTCAAAGCTTTTAGTTCTTCTTCTTCACTTCTGTAAAATAATAGAAAGGAAATCAGAACCCAGAAGTTCACTTCCTGATGACTGAACTCTTTCAAAATAAAGCTGAAAGCTCTGAATGTGACACCGCTGCTCCACCACAGTTTTTAGAGGAGGTCAAAGGTCAGTTCAAAGTGATGGATCCCAAACTTCCAGTACATCCAGTGAAGGACATAATCAGCTGTGTGATGAAGGCTTTTACTGTGGAGTTTGTAGGCTGATCACTCTGTGTTTAATAAGACAGGCAGGAACAGCAAAGGAAACTTGGATTCTGAACTCAAACACAAGTTTCTCCACTTTGACTTTTCTCTGTGACCATCAGAGCTTCTGCACAGTGTCATCAAATCTGGATGTTTGTCACTGACAGTCAATGATTTTAGTGATAAAGAAATGTGTTCACAGAGGGAGGAAGAGGAGTGGTGTCTGTGAGGAGGAGCAGCTGTCCTGCTGTGCTTTGTGTCAGGACGTCCTGAAGGATCCAGTCTCTACCAGCTGTGGACACTGGTTCTGCAGACAGTGCATCTCCTCATACTGGGACCAGTCTGCTTCATCAGGAGACTGGTCCTGTCCCCAGTGTGGAGAAAGATCCAGAAGCAGAGCTGGACTGCAGACAGCCAGTCAGAGCAGCTGTGTACAAAGTAAGACTGAACATCTGTCTGCTGATGGACTCATTTCTGAAAACTGGACTTCTTGTTGTTGTTCAGACATTGAAGAGTTTTCTTTCTGTTTTTCTTTCTTTCAGCAGATGTTGGTCTGCAGGAGGTTTTAGATGAACATAAGATCAGTCTGAGGAGGAGATGTGAACGTGTGACTGAAGGAAGTGATGAAACAGGAAGTAGAACCCTCCTCAACAAGATCTACACTGAGCTCTACATCACAGAGGGACAGAGTGAAGAGGTTCATAGCCAACATGAGGTGAGGCAGCTGGAGACAGCTTCCAAGATGGACGCCCTCCATGACACTCCAATCAGGTGCCAGGACATCTTTAAAGCCTTACCTGACCAACAGAGACCCATCAGAGTGGTTCTGACCAACGGCGTGGCTGGTGTTGGAAAAACCTTCTCAGTGCAGAAGTTCACTCTGGACTGGGCAGAGGGCTTGGAGAACCAACATGTCAGTGTGGTGGTTCTGCTTTCATTCAGGGAGCTGAACCTGATCAGAGATGAGCAGTACAGTCTTCTGGAGCTGCTCCATGTTTTCCATCCAACACTACAGAAGGTCACAGCAGAGAAGCTGGCTGTCTCTCAGCTTTTGTTCATCTTTGACGGCCTGGATGAAAGCAGACTTTCATTGGATTTCACCAACAGGAAGCTGCTGTCTGATGTCACACAGAAGTCATCAGTCAGCCAGCTGCTGACAAACCTCATCCAGGGGAATCTGCTTCCCTCGGCTCTCGTCTGGATAACTTCCCGACCTGCAGCGGCCAATCAGATCCCTCCTACATGTGTTGACAGGCTAACAGAAGTACGAGGCTTCACTGACGCCCAGAAGGAGGAGTACTTCAGGAGGAGATTCAGTGATGAAGAGCTGTCCAGCAGAATCATCTCCCACATGAAGACATCCAGGAGCCTCCACATCATGTGTAGAATCCCAGTCTTCTGCTGGATCACTGCTACAGTTCTGGAGCACATGTTGACTACAGAGCAGAGAGGAGAGCTGCCCAAGACCCTGACTGACATGTACTCACACTTCCTTCTGGTTCAGACAAAGAGGAAGAAGAACAAGTACCACGAGGGACATGAGACGAGTCCACAGGAGCTGACGGAGGCTGACAGGGAAGTTCTTCTGAAGCTGGGGAGGCTGGCGTTTGAACATCTGGAGAAAGGAAACATCATGTTCTACCAAGAAGACCTGGAGCAGTGTGGTCTGGATGTGACAGAGGCCTCGGTGTACTCAGGAGTTTGTACAGAGATCTTCAAAAGAGAGTGTGTGATCTTCCAGAAACCAGTCTACTGCTTTGTTCATCTGAGCATCCAGGAGTTTCTGGCTGCAGTCTACATGTTCCACTGTTTCACCAACAGGAAGTCAGAGGTGCTGGAGGACTTCCTGGGAAGAAAATACAACGAGTCCTCTCTGGATGATTTTTTGATGGAAACACTAATAAAATCCTTCAGGAGTAAAAATGGTCGTCTGGACCTGTTTGTTCGCTTCCTTCATGGCCTCTGTCTGGAGTCCAACCAGAGACTCTTAGGAGGTCTGCTGGGTCAGACAGAGAACAGTCCAGAAACCATCCAGAGAGTCATCAAGAATCTAAAAGAAAGGAAGACAAAATCCTCTCCTGACAGAAGCATCAACATCTTCCACTGTCTGATGGAGATGAACGACATCTTATTATCTCAGGAGATCCAAGAGTTCCTGAAGTCAGAGAACAAATCAAAGAAACTCTCTGAGATCCACTGCTCAGCTCTGGCCTTCATGCTGCAGATGTCAGAGGAGGTTCTGGATGAGTTGGACCTGAAGAAGTACAACACAACAAAGGAGGGACGACTGAGACTGATTCCAGCTGTGAGGAACTTCAGAAAGGCTCGGTGAGTCCAGATGTGATCATTAATATTATCAGTTGGTGATAGTTTAGTTACTCAGTCATAAACTGCAATCATTTCTTATTTGAGGTCACACTAGGGCTGCCACAAACGATTATTTTTGTGATTATTTGACTAATCAGATCAAAAATAAAACATACAGCTTATTGCACCAGCATGCATCTGCTGTTATATAACTATCATTAGCTTACAGCTTAGAGTTTTTAAGGTATGTGCTAACTAAAAATAAAGACCAGATGATAGTTTATTAAACTTTTAATGAAATTTGCAGATTGTAGCAACAAACAGAAAGGCCCCCAAAATGTGTGCCGAGTTCTTCAGTGTGATTTCTCCACGATGAAAGCACACTGTGCTCCACATAGTTATGAAGATCTTGATTAACCACATTAGCTTCACATTAGAGCTGGGCGATATAAGATTTTTTCATATCACGATATGTTTTTTTCATTTCAGGCAATAACGATATCTATCACGATATAAGCCAAATAACTATATTTGTAAGATTTAAATGTGCCGTTGCTCACAAGTAAAATGTGAAATAATCAGCGGCTTGTTTTTATTTAAATATTTATTTCCCATAATAAGTTCAACAGGGTAGATGTACTTAAGGAACATGAGACTTTTTCAGATAAATAAAGGCAAATATTGCAAACTACACAAAAGGCAGCCGCTAAAGCGTTTAAGTTTCAAAATAGAACAAACAAAACAGACTAAATTGTCAATTCCACTTAGAAACAAAATATTAATTCTAAAAATAAATCTTAGTTTGTTTTACAGAAGAACAGACAAAACTGACTGACTTTTGTCAATATCAAATTAACTGAGAACTAAAAGGAAATTCTCAATCTCTCCTTGTTGTATAGCTTAGCTTTTCAAACAGTTTTAACAGTTACGTTAGTCTGACAAAAGCCGAATGATGAATTAGCGCTTCCAGTCAGAGACTGAGGCTACGTCCACACGTACATGGGTATTTTTGAAAACGGAGATTTTCCGTTTTCGTTTTAAAAATAATCCCGTCCACACATAAAGGGAGAAATGAAGGAAAACGCTGCTATGAACATGCCAAAGCAGCAGGTGGCGCTAGATTCCTAACCGTGCAGAAATGTTGGCCAATCAGAAGTCTAGAAGCCTCGGTGGGAAAAAGTAAACAAAGCTGGGGCATAGAAGCAGAACCGAGTCGTATGTGTGGAGGGACAGTAACTGTGTGTATATGTGAGCATTTAAACCCTGCAGAGAGTAGAATTAACAGTAACAGTATTGTAGAAATTCATTTCACCGAAACAATAACGTGGCGCACCGTGTGACGTCAAAAAATGCGCACACCTTTGACGCTGCGTTTTCTCCGTTTTTCTCGTCCACACGTAAATGCAAAAACGGAGTTTTCAAAAATCTTCGTTTTCAGTGACCAAAAACGCCGTTTACGTGTGGACGAAAGGTGCAAATGCATAGAAAAATCTGCGTTTTCAAAAATACCCGGGTACGTGTGGACGTAGCGCATGCACCAGTTTATTGTATTTCCAGACTTGCTTTCGGCACAATTTACAGTGCACGCTACTCTGTTTTTTGTCAGACTTGAAATAGCCGACATACCTTCACACTACGGAACTTCGTTGGCTCTTCCGTTCGACAATCTCTCCGGCATTGCAACCATCATCTGTTTTCTCTTCGGTAACCTTCGGTCACGCTCGGTTGATTTTTCTAGTCGGTACACTCATTTCCTCCATTACCCGGGCGGTACGGTGGCTGGCTGCTTCCCAAACAAATACACATGTGCGGCTTGGCACTTGTGCTGTACGTAACAAGTCACGTGACATGACGCTGCGGCTGTGATTGGTTCGGCTCTGCGCTACTTAATTTGGATTGGCTGGTTTTTTTTTTTGTTTTTTTAAGAGGACAAGAGCGGCGAGGTCTATCGCCATAGTTTAATTTTTCTATCGAGAAAAAGTTATATCGCGATACATATCGTTATCGTTCTATCGCCCAGCTCTACTTCACATTAGTAACTTTGTACTCAACAGCTCAGCCATCTTCAGAACCTGCCCAGGAATTGAACTGCACATGTGCACTGGCTCCAGATGTGGGGTTGTCCTGCATAGTCAGTGGTGTCAGTAGATCATTAAGTAAAATAATATGTAACTAGATTCCTTTGAAAGAGCAACCATGGACGACAATTCTGGGCGGAGTCTGCTCTAAGACACCAAATGAGCAAATGTTTGCTGACCTGTATCAGTGATCACCTTTTTGTTGGCCTGGTCCCCCAGTCCTCCCACTCCCCCCTGGTCCTCGGTGGATGCTGTCACTTCCTCTGACACTGGCTCACCATTTATGTTGTGTCAAAAATCAAACGTGAAGATCTAATTGACTCTAAACTCTCTGACTGTTACTAATATAGTCATAAAATATGCAACAACCACTGGAGATGGAGATGAAGCTTCAACTTGCAGAAAATAGTTTATTAAAATCAGTTTGAATAAACCCAAGGCTCAGAGCAAAAGAGACAAAAGCGCCCCCAAGTGGTCAGACTGTAGACGACCAGAATAAACCCTATCAAAGACAAACACGCTGGAAGCATCTTTTCTAACACTCCAGTATTTATTAGCATTTATTATAAATTTATTGTGACTTTGAAGACGTCCAGTGTTTCCTTTGGTATAGCGGAGGTCTGACTACAGTCCAGTAAACACACTGATTAGGATTATAGATTAAACTGCAGTAATACTTTCACAGTGTGCAGTGATGCACAGGTCCGAGTGGTTTTACACTGAAATTCTCAACAACAGGAAACTATAAGAATTTGTTACTCTAATAATAAACATAGAAGAAGAAAAACATTTTTCATTTAGAGTTGATGAATATAAATGAATTTGAACTTTACAAACCAATCAAAGACAAACTGATCCATGTGAGTTTATAACAATATTCAAAGGCTGCTGCTGGACACAGACAGGTAACATCATTTTGACTTGCTGTCACCTGGATCTGGAGTCATAAACACTGAAGCGCTGAACATTAATACAAGTCTGTTTCTGCCAACTAGTGATAAACCTGCAGACTAATGGCACAGAAAGCTAAAAGGAGCCAATCATTTCTGTGTTTAGTTCCCCTGAAATCAGATGTGATATCAGCAGCTCTGAGTTCATTCATCATTATTGTCCAGTGATGACATTTCTGCTCCGTTTGGTGACAGTCAGCAGATTTTTCCTGAGTGTGGACGTGAACAGTCGTACCTGACAGCAGCAGGTAGCAAACAGAGATCATCTTTCCAGCTGGAACTCTTCACTGAGCTGAGCTCATTCAAAATGTTCTGGATTCAAGACAGGAAACAGTCCACATGTGTGTCTTCACTCTGACTCTGGATCAGATCTCAGTGACAGACTGTGGACATTATGGAAGCCTAAATGTGACGCCATCTTCCTCCTTCATCTGCAGATTAAAGCCAAACAAAGATTCTCATTAAAAGTCTGCAGGTCTGAGAGAGACTGAATCGTTGTGTCATGTCAAACACAGTAAGAGGAGCTGAAGCACAGATGTGAAGAGCAGATGTTCATCAGATTATGACCTCACTCTGTTTTGTCTTCATATACATTCAGTCTGTGTTTATAATGCAGATTTCTGCTTTTATAATAACACATTTTATATTTTCTGTAATCTCAGACTGGCTGACTGTGGACTCTCAGTGACTCATTGTGAAGTTGTGGCCTCGGCTCTGAAGTCCATCCCCTCCCATCTGACAGAACTGGACATGAGTGAGAACAAGCTGCTGGATTCAGCAGTGAAGCTTCTGTGTGCTGGACTGGAGAGTCCAAACTGTCGACTGGAGACTCTGAGGTGAGTTCACTGACTGCAGCTGTTGTTGTTTTTCTATATTTCTGATCTTTGATATTTGAAACGTCCTTTAGTTCCTAAATGTTCAGGATGTGTCTGAAGACAAATGTGAAGAAGTTTGAGTGCTTTCAGAAATGTTGTGTCTTTCCAAATGACTGAACAACAGTTTTTCCTCTTGGCTCCAAATAGAAGTGACAGACTTGAGCAGGGTTCATTTAAAGGCTGACAGAAGTGGAGTGGTGATGGGGAGATGTTTGACAGGACAGCTTTTCAGCCTCCACAGGTTCATGTTGTGCTCCATCAGTCAGTGAAGATGAAGTCAGTACTGGTGAGGCTGTAGAGTGTGTGAGGAATGTGAATGAGGCTGTTGGAGATCTGATGATAGCAGATAAAAACAGGCTGCAGAGACTTTGAGCTCGTGTGGAAACAGAGAGAGAGAAAAGAAAGACATGAATGTCAAAGCTAATAAAGGTGAAGTTAGGAGCTGTGACGATGTTCATGTATCAGAAGCTGATCTGGCTGCTACAGAGACGACCCACACAGCTGCTGTGGTGAGGTGTGTGTTAAAGCAGAGGAACACAGAGCAGCCGAACACAGGCCCAAACATGACAGCAAAGCAGGTTTCAGGCTCTGTGAGAGGATTTCAAACAGAAGCTGGAGAAGAGAAAGGACTCTGTTGGAATGACTACAGAAAGAAGGCAGCTGAGACCAGTCCAAGTGTTTCCATGGAGCCCAGTCTAACATTCATTTATACACTAACGTACAGAAGTGAACGGGAAAATGAATCCATAGTTTCAAATGTAGAAATAGTTCTCAGTTCATTTACAGAGTTTAATACAGTTCATGAGGAAATGTTCAAAACAGCAGCTGAGAAGAAATCTGCTTCACAAAGTTGGATCCAATTCCAATAGTTTGTGATGCACTTGAACGCAGCGTGAGCAGTTCACTGCCTAACCCCACAGAGACTGTCAGTCTGGACTTTTCTTTATTTCTATTGGCTGTCAGTGAGATTTCAGAGCAATCAGAGACTGTGGGTCTGTGTATGAAGTATAATTCATGTGCAGTTGTTGAAGTTGTAGAATGAGAAATGGCAGTTTGGGGTATTTCCTGCTTTCATTGTCCTGCTTGTGCTGATGAAAATGTTTATTGACGTGTGAATTCATTCTTCAACGCTCGATTCTGCCTGAACAACGTGAAAACTTTGCTTATTTTTGTGTAACACAATTCAAAGCACTGAAGCATCGACTTATTTCATTATCCAACAATGAAAACAGGAAACACAGACAGCTGGCCTTCAAAGTAAAAGCTGCTCCTTTTGAAACATGTTGGTGGTAAAATGTAAGAAGAGCTGAAGCACATAAATGATCTACGTGCCAAAATATTAAACACAGTTGATATATTTGTGTGAGTGTTGTGATTCAGGTGTAGATGTCATAATGTACATATAGCAGAGTTTCCTCTTCTAGATCAGCTGATCAGAGTAAGGCCAATCAGCTCTGAGCATGCTCAGTCTGAGTTATGGAGCCACATACTATGATTCACCATGGCAACGGCATGAGCAGAGGCTCCGTGTGAATCCAGAGGAGCAGAAACATGAATGATGACAGTAGATGTTTGTGTGAAAGTGCTGGAAGCAAATGAGTGTGTGATGTTCTTTCAGTGTTGCACTTTGTAGACGCTCCCTGAGCACTGGTCTCACAGCCAGCTGCACATAGAGACCAGTGTTGTTAGTCCAGGTCAGAAGATGACTTGTTGGAATGAAAATGAGCTTGTAGTTTGTCTGCTTTAATAATGTGACTGGAAAAAGGTGTTGGACTTCAAATATGTCCATTTCTGTCACACTTCACCTTAAAAGTGAAGCCATGTGGTTCCTGGAAGGAAAAACACGACTTTTTCAAGTCTTTGTCCTGTTTTTATGAGAAATGTACGACTTTAATGTTCTTTTTTTTTTTTTTTTAAACTCAATTTTTATTATAATTTACAAACATTGCCACTTTTCAATGTTCACAAGTAGGAACAGTTACAGGAACTGCAATGCAGAAATGTAGATTAAATAAGAACTGCAAATCAGGAAGCACAAAACCAAAACCCAAGCAATAACAAAACACCAAGCAAACAACAAACAGACACAGCACAATGCTTTCCCAAGTCGCTCAATCAGATCATCAACCCTAGGTGTAGGGTATGAATCGAACTTTGAGATGTCAATTCAAGTACCTGAAATCAATACAAACCGCAGGCTACTACTCCGTTCTTTGGGACCAAAAACCATGGGTTGCACAAACCAATCGCTCTTAGATGGGTCAATGATCCCTAGAGACAAACATTAGAATCCACCTCTTCCTCAATGATGTTAACACCGCTCTGGAATCCTATAACCATACCACATGTCTTTGAATAAGAACAACAAGCTGCAGGATCCAGGAGTGAAGCATCTGTGTGGTGTCCTGGAGAGTCCAGGATGTAAACTTGAAACTCTGAGGTCAGTCAGCATGTTTTAGTTGTGCTGAGATGAATATGATGTGAAAGTTGTGCTGACACTAAACTGCAGACATCAGGCTGATATTACTGATCCACACTGAGGATCTTCATGGTAAAGTCTGTTTTCTTCTTCTCTGGTTTAGTCCATTGACTGCAGCAGAACAATGTTCACATTTCAAACAGTGATACTCAACGTATGGCCCGCGGCCCACACGCGGCCTGCCCACCTTTCCTGATTCAGAGAGAGGGGACCCTGATTAACTGTGTAGCTTCTTCCTCACAGTTCTAAGTATCAGACACAACAATGAATAATCCACAGCTGACTGTCTTTAGCAGGTCAAAGGTCACGGCACACAGCAGACAGTCAGAAATATTCTAACTCTGATCATTTATCAGTTGTGACACTGGGGTCTTTTCTAAAGCAGCAGTACCATGTCATGCACAAAACTTGCGCAAAACATGCAGTTCAAGCGGCGTCTCGTCAGCCAATGTTTGAGGATGTTATGGAGTAGTCCTTGCCCTTTAATGCCAAGAAGCTGGTTAAACAAAAAAAAAAAAAAAATTAGTCCCACGGTCTGTCAGGATCTCACGAGGGAATCCCACCCTTGAGAAAAATTGCACCAGACAAAAAGCCACAGACTTGGCCTTTACAGATTTAAGAGGAAAAACTTCAGGGTACTTCGTGGCATAATCAGTTATTACCAGCATGTAACGGTTCCCTGCCCTGCTTTTCTCAACAGGTCCGACAACATCCATCCCCAACCGTTCAAATGGGGTGCTAATAACTGGCAAAGGCTGAAGTGGAGCTCTGGAGGGGGTTTTGATGGAAGTCTTTTGGCACTGAGGGCAGCTTTTACAAAATTGGGCCACATCAGCACGCAGGCCCGGCCAGTGGAAATGCTTCCTAATGCGAGCCATGGTTTTATGCTTCCCTAAATGTCCTGCCCACGGCACAGAGTGCCCCAAATTCAGTACCACCTCCCTGACTCCACTAGGAACCATCAGCTGTACCTGTGATCTTTGCCAGCGATAAAGAATGCCATCTTTCAGAAAAAAATCCTCACTGCTGTTAATATCTGGTTCCATCTCATGTCCTTGTTTTTTGGCTTTCTGAAAAAAGGGTGCTAATACTGGATCATTGTGTTGCATCTCAGTGATATTAGCTGGGACTTTAAAGTCCAAAGACATTTCAGGTTCACAGACGGGCGATGCTTTCACAATAGTATGATGAAATTTCTCTCGCCTCCTCTTTCAGCCAAACCAGGAAGGACTAAGTATCTCAGTTGTGTGGTTGCATGCATCCATCACAGTCCTGTTTTTATGAGAAATGTACGACTTTAATGTTCTTTTTTTTTTTTTAACTCAATTTTTATTATAATTTACAACATTGCAACTTGTCAATGTTCACAAGTAGGACAGTTACAGGAACAGCAATGCAGAAATGTAGATTAAAATAAGAACTGCAATTAGGAAGCACAAAACAAAACCCAAGCAAAACAAAACCCAAGCAAACAAACAAACAGACAACAACATAACAAAAACAAACAAAAACTTTATGTAATATTAAATAACATGTGACAAACTTAGCCGTAAATGGACAAAACGAAACAGACCTATGCTAAATTATTGAAACAGTAAAGCATGTATGGGTCGCCAACGCTCAGTAAACAATTCTCTCTGAATCCGCAGAGCAGATGTTATTTCCTCCATCTGGTAAATTTCTCTTGCTTTATCAATCCACATATTATATGAAGGTGGGTCAAGATTCAGCCATTTAATAGTGATACACTTTAGTGCTGCTGTAAGCAAGATTCTTAAGAGATACTTTTTATTGTTTCCCTCAAAACCCTTTGGTAAGACTCCTAAAATGGCTAACTGTTGGTCTTTTGTTAATGGTTGTTGGGAAACTGTACTGAGAACTTTAAATATGTCATTCCAAAGTGGGCAGATCTTTGGGCATGACCAGAATATATGTGAGTGGGTTCCTAAAGAAGTACCACAATTTCGCCAGCAGGTGTCAGGATTTGTAGGCTTCATTTTGGCAATTATCTCTGAGGTTCTAAAATATCTCATGACCACCTTCCATTTAAATTCTCTCCACAGCCCAGAATTAGTCACCAGATGGGCTTCACCGAACACCTCTTCCCAGGTGTCCTCTGAGATTTGAGTGCCAGTCTCAGCTTCCCACCTTGCCTTAATATCCAAAGTTGCATTTGTATTGAAACTCATAAATGCGTTATAAAAATGACTGATTAATTTTGGGGAGGAATTACTTTGAGGAAATATTTCTAAAAATATTTCAATGGGTGAAGGCTCCAAAACTTGCCTCCATTCTTTATGTTTTGTCAAAAAGCTTCTTAGCTGCAGAAATCTAAAAAAGTCAGAAGAAGGAAGCCGAAACTGACCTCAACTGTTCAAATGAGCTCAGGTGCCCATTCCTCACAACATGACAAAGTTTATGAAGCCCGCTATTTGACCATGCTCTGAAGCCAGAGTCTTCCACAATAGGAGAAAAACCCTGCAGGGAGGAGAGGCTTGATAGAATTGAAATTTCTTTTGGAAGACCAAATGATTGTTTGATTCTACGCCAAATCTTTAGTGTGACCCTCGTCCGTTCCCCCATATGCACATTTTTAATTGAAATGTTAGAAAAAAGCAGGGATTCCAATGATCTTTCGCACATTGTCTTCTCAATGTTTAGCCACTGAGTTTCAGACAAATCCCGCACCCATACAGTCAGGGGTCTCATCTGAGCTGCCCAGAAATAATATTTCAGGTTTGGAACAGCCAATCCCCCTGCAGTTTTGACAGTTTTAATGTTTGGAACTTGATCCTTGGGCATTTGCTTTGCCATATAAATTTGGAAAAAAGTTTATCTAAATTATCAAATGTAGAGTTGGGAATGTTAATAGGCAGCATTTGAAAAAGGTATAGAAGTCTTGGCAATACATTCATACGTATACTCTCGATCCAACCCAAGAAAGACAGAGGCAGGACTGTCCATCGCTCTAAATCCTTTTTTATTTTTGCAACTATAACTTCATAATTTACTTTAAACAAGTCTGATAATGAGTGAGGAATTTGAATTCCTAAATACTTGATACCTTCGTTTGGCCATTTAAAGCCACATCGCTCCTTGAATGTTAGTGAAATGTTTCCTCCTACATCCATTGCCAATGTTTTGTCAATATTAACTTTGTAACCAGAGAGGGAACCGTAATAATTTCTCTTAAATGAGGTAAACTGACTGCAGGATTTGAAATGTATAAAAGTACATCGTCTGCGTAGATGGACAATTTATGCTGTTCTCCATTAATTGAAAGGCCCTGAATTTCATGTTCATCTCTAATCAACTGCGCCAGAGGCTCAATACTTATATCGAACAGCAGGGGCGACAGTGGGCATCCTTGTCTACGCCCACGTTCCAGTGGAAATCTGGCTGATATTGTTCCATTTACCCGTACAGCCGCCATTGGGTTGGAATAAAGAATCTGTATCCATTTAAGTTTGGCCCAAATTTGAATCTTTCAAGTGTATGGCCCAAGTACTGCCAGGAAACCCTGTCGAATGCTTTTTGCGCATCAAGAGACAGAATCATTGTTTCTTCTTGTTTGGTCTTGTACAAGGACATTAACTTCAACAATCTACGAACATTGTCCCCATAGTGCCTTCCTGCAATGAACCCCGTTTGATCTGGATTTATAACCTGTGTAGAATTAGAATAGAATAGAATAAAATAATAGAGTATTCTATTATTCTACTCTATTAATAATAGAGTAGAATAGAGTAATAATTTTACTAACTCTTTTGGCTAAAATCGTGGTGAGAATACGTGAATCATTATTAAGTAATGAGATTGGCCTGTATGATTGACAGTTTGTGGGGTCCTTGCCCTCTTTATGGATTACGACAATTGTAGCATCGTTCCAGGACGGCGCCATAGTCCCAGCTCCAGAGCGCAGCGGTAAGCTTTCAGTAATAAGGGTGCGACTTTGTCCTTAAGTTTTTTATAGAATTGGTTAATAAAACCATCAGGGCCAGGACTGTTTTTAGTTTTAAGGTTTGAAATCACCTGTAAAATATCTTGTTCTCGAATTGGTTCATCGAACTCCTTTGCTACAGACTCTGGCAGTGTTTTTAAATTGATCTTTTCTAAGAAATCAGATAGTGTATTGTTATCTTTACATGCATCTGAATTTTTATATAGTGACTCGAAAAAATTGGCAAAGCAACTTGCAATTTGATTTGGTTTAGTAATTAGGGTTTGATCTGACTTCAACTTTTGGACCATATTACAAGTTTGCTGTTTCCTGAGTCTTATTGCCAGCAATCTACTAGCCCTACTACCCTGTTCATAGTAGTTTTGTTTAGGGCTGCTCAATTAATCGAATTTTAATCACGATTACGATCTGAGGTTTCAACGATCATTAAAAATGACTGAGCCGATTATTAGCCCCTCCCTCATGCTTTACTCTCGCGCTGCTCCATGTGACAAATCCAGCGCATCTCTCTGCATTTCGAACACGGGCCACAACAATTAAGAGCAGCGGTCCCCAACCCCCGGGCCTTGGACCAGTACTGGTCCGTGAGTCGTTTGGTACCGGGCCGCGAGAGTTGAGGCTCAGGTGTGAAATGTATGGTTTTCAGGGTTTTTATCGGTTTTCAGCGTTGTTTTGTTATCGTTTTGATTGTTAACTCGGTTTTCCTGGGTCTTTTCACGTGTGTTATGAATAAATCTTCTTTTTTTCGGTACTGTTTTATTTTGTTGCATTTATCCGCGACACCTTAAAGGCCGGTCCGTGAAAATATTGTCGGGCATAAACCGGTCCCTGGCGCAAAAAAGGTTGGGGACCGCTGATTAAGAGGTCCCGAGGGAAGCTCGGAAAGCTAAGCAGAAGTTATTTGGAGAGGAGAGTGACTGCCGTTGGTTGAAAAGAGAGGTAAAAAAAAACTTGTGTTGCACACTATTTTATATTATTTTTTTAAAGTCATTATTCATACATTGTTATTGTTAACCCTTTAAAGCCGGTCAGAGCAGCACGCTCCGTTTTGTGTAACTATTTTTAAATCCCTGTAGAACCTGAACCATGTAAGCTAGCGCAATAATTTGTTTTGCATATGAAACCAGAGGAGTTGTACTTACATCTTATGCCATGAGCTTGTCCTAGGTCACGGTTTCCTTCCACATATAGCTTTGCAAAAATTGCATAAAAAGCGCTTGCTGGAACAAAAACATAATATTCCAGAAACACGCTTTGCCGATCCGATCAGCTGTTCGTAACACTTCCCACAGTGAAACGGACGTCAGCGCGAACTATCGCATGTCCGCCATTTCCTGCCCGAAACCGGAAGTGACGTCATTTTTGCGGAAAATGTAGTTTTTTTACTTGTAGGCCTTAAAAGCCTATACTGGTCATGTTTCACTTTTCTGAATAGTTTCTGGGATGCTTAGAACTCGAATTGCACTGCTGGAAATAGTTTATTTTGATGCACCTGCTGTTTTCTTTGCAAATTTGCATCATAGGATTGTTTTTTCGTTTTTCCTGCAGTATATAAAAATTGGTGCATCTCCAAAATAAAACTATGAAGACAAAATAAATGTCCTGTTGTTGTAAACTATTTTTTGCAACTTCTTTGTATTTAAAGTTTTGAGGGATAAACCTCTTAAATTTCTCCAAGTAGAAATATATGTAAAAAAAAAAAAAAAAAGATTTTCAATTTTTTTGTAGTTTATTGCACTTTTTTGCAATTAATGTAGTTACTATGGACTTAATGCATACATATTATTAAAATATGGGCTATAACAGTTGTATAGCAACTTGAAATGCTCCCACAAACGGCACTACAACATGTAAAAAAATAATATAAGCTCTGGCAGACTTGGTTCTATAGTAGGTCTTAAAGGGTTAAATAAATATCGTCAAATAATCGAGATTTCAATTTCAGTGAAAATAATCGTGATTATCATCTTTGTCATAATCGAGCAGCCCTACTTTTGTTTAATGAATCTTAAATTGCCCTCAATTTTCTCGTTTATTAAACTATTAAGCTCACTACGTAACATTTTAAGATCGGAAAGCAAATTGGCTGTCTGTGCTTTTTTGTGTTGTTGCTCTAGGTGTTTTATTTTGGCCTCCAATTCACACCGCCTAGCCTCTTTTCTTTTCTTCCTGGCACTTGCAAATGATATTATGCGACCTCTAATGTATGCCTTGGCGCAATCCCAGAGAGTTAAAGGCGATATCTCCGGAGTTGTGTTCAACTGCAAGTAAGTATTTAGTTCAGTATGTATGAACTCACAAAACTGGCTGTCATTTAGGAGTGAGGCATTTAATCGCCAGACTTTAATGTTCTTGATGCTCCTGTACCATCTCTCTGTCATCCTCCTCGCTCCCTCTTTGCACTCACAGTCTTTGTGCATCATTAACACTCACATGAGGAAAACCAAAGTTTTACTGGGCAGAAGATGATCATCAGTGACGCTGTCTTTAAAATACTCTTGTTAGAAATGTACGACTTTAATGTGAAACATTCAGAGTTTTTTCTCTTGTTGTGTTTGTTTGAAGCTGCTTCCTGTTGGCTTCAGCTGTTTGGAGTTTCCATTTTCTAAACTTCTACATTCTGAACCTTCTTCAGCTCTGAACAGATGATGAAACACTGAATGATTTCAAGCACGTTGTCTAATAAACTTACATCTTTCATTCTTTATACAGATTGAAGAGCTGTGGTTTGTCAGATATTGGCCTTCATTATCTGGCAGCAGCACTGAAGTCCAACCCCTCGTGTCCCACAGAGGTGGACCTGAGTGGAACCTACAGCAACCTGAAGGATACAGGAGTGAAGCATCTGTGTGATTTTCAGGAGAATCCACGATGTCGATTTGAAACTCTGAGGTCAGTCAGCATGTTTTAGTTGTGCTGAGATGAATATGATGTGAAAGTTGTGCTGACACTAAACTGCAGACATCAGGCTGATATTATACTGATCCACACTGAGGATCTTCATGGTAAAGTCTGTTTTCTTCTTCTCTGGTTTAGTCCATTGACTGCAGCAGAACAATGTTCACATTTCAAACAGTGATGCTCAACGTATGGCCCGCGGCCCACACGTGGCCTGCCCACCTTTCCTGATTCAGAGAGAGGGGACCCTGATTAACTGTGTAGCTTCTTCCTCACAGTTCTAAGTATCAGACACAACAATGAATAATCCACAGCTGACTGTCTTTAGCAGGTCAAAGGTCACGGCACACCGCACTCTGTGAAACAGTTTGGAGCAGGAATTCTTGCACATTTACAAACTGACACTGCTGCACGGCATGCTGGGTAATGCTAGCTGCTCAGGTATGGGTGTGGTAACGGCTGTGAGGCTCTGTGGCTGCAGAACACTGAAGAAGAGAAAAGAGAAGTGGAGGATGAAGAAAAGAGGCGGAGATGAAGCAGAAGTTTAGCTCTAGAGAGGAGCTGTCACTGTGTGGGCGGGGCTCAGGCAGCTCCGCCCACACAGTGACAGTGAAGCAGGTGATACATATACATATGCAAGGATGCTCTTCATCGACTACAGCTCGGCATTTAACACCATCATCCCCTCAAATCTTGCCACGAAGCTCGTCGACCTTGGGCTGGGAACACCGATCTGCAGATGGATTCTAAACTTCCTCACAAACAGGCCCCAGCTGGTGAGAGTTGGTAAGCACACCTCCTCACCACTCATCCTAAACACAGGTACGCCACAGGGTTGTGTGCTTAGCCCCTCCTATATTCCCTGTTCACACACGACTGTATTGCTAAACACGAGTCCAACATCATCATCAAGTTTGCTGATGACACAACCATCATAGGCCTCATCACAGGCAACGATGAGACGGCCTATAGAGAGGAGGTGATGGCACTGTACGAGTGGTGTCTGGAAAATAACCTGACTCTCAACATCAGCAAAACTAGAGAGATGATAGTGGACTACCGGAAACGACCAGTCAGGGAACACCAGCCCATCCACATCAACGATGTCAAGGTCGAAAGGGTCAGCAGCTTCAAATTCCTTGGAGTCAACATCACCGAGGACTTCTCCTGGACCCTTCAGACACTGCTATCAGGAAAGCTCGCCAACAGCTTTACTTCCTGAGGAGGCTGAGGAAGTTTGGCATGAACGCCAACATCACCTCAAATTTTTACAGGTGTGCAATTGAGAGCTTGCTGACGAGCTGCATCACAGTTTGGTACGGAAGCTGCTCTGCCAACAGCCGTAAATCACTACAGAGGGTGGTGAAGGCAGCAGAGCACATCACTGGCACGAGGCTTCCTGCCATTCAGGACATTTATCTGCAGCGATGCCTCCGTAAAGCACACAGCATCATCAAGGACCACAGCCACCCAGCACATCAGCTGTTCTCCTTGTTACCATCTGGCAGACGTTACAGGAGTCTGTCTGCTCGGACTACAAGACTTAAAAACAGTTTTTACCACCAAGCCATACGACACCTCAACCACAACTCTTAAACACACACACACAGTCCACAGGATGCACTCAGAAGCTACCTTGCAGCTTCACAAGTACTCTGTTTAATCTGCACTGGTCACTCCACTTTATTGTTATTGATATTTATATTTAAAAGTGCAATACTGTAATTTTCTGCTGCTCATTCCTGTGCATCATTAACACTCACATGAGGAAAACCAAAGCAGAAGATGATCATCAGTGACGCTGTCTTTAAAACACTCTTGTTAGAAATGTACGACTTTAATGTGAAACATTCAGAGTTTTTTCTCTTGTTGTGTTTGTTTGAAGCTGCTTCCTGTTGGCTTCAGCTGTTTGGAGTTTCCATTTTCTAAACTTCTACATTCTGAACCTTCTTCAGCTCTGAACAGATGATGAAACACTGAATGATTTCAAGCACTTTGTCTAATAAACTTACATCTTTCATTCTTTATACAGATTGAAGAGCTGTGATTTGTCAGAGATCAGCTGTGATTATCTGGAAGCAGTGCTGAAGCTCAACCCTTCGTATCCCAGAGAGGTGGACCTGAGTAACCACAAGCTTCAGGATTCAGGAGTGAAGCAGCTGTGTGTTCTTCTGGGGAATCCACAACATCAAATTGAAACTCTGAGGTCAGTCTCCACGTTTTAGTTGTGCTGACACTGTCGATCTGTGGAACTAAAACCTTTATACAGGAAGTCTGGTTCAGCTCTTTGTAGACCTTCTAATCTCTGATCCTCTGAGTCTTACTCAGTAGGCAATGCAGAGTTGTGAAGCCGATGTGGGTGAGGACACTCGCCCAGATCTAACTACTTTGACGTCCAGGTGTCTTCCCTGCTTGTCCTGATACAAACAAACCTGAGTAACCTTGCAGGTCAGATCTCATCAGTCACACCTGTTATGGCAGCTCTCCTCTAGATTGTAGTTCTTGTTAACCTGGGATGGTTTTAGAAGCCTGGACCACAGACTGCAAAGGAAGATATTACTGGGAAAGGCCAAAGCAACCTATTAGACCCATTAAACACTAACATAGATGAATACTCACATTTAAACCTTTATTGTTTCACAAAGGGTTAAAAAGGGAACGTCCACAGTTTAGACTGCAGCAGATTTTATTAAAGCAGTTTGACAGGAGCAAAGCAAAAACACAAAGAATAAGTGTTTCACATATTAATACATATAACATAATAATAAAAGAAAAGCAAAAGAATGATAAAAAAGAATGAAAAAGTTGTCCAGAGCAGCAGGATGTCTGAGGTCTGCAGAAAGACAAAAACACAGCAGCTAAAAATAGTTGTTGAAAGAAAACGAGGTGGGAGCTGCTGATTCCTGAGCTTTGATACTGGATTAGCTTCAGTAGTTATTCCCATCACTGCTGTAGGAGCTACATTTAGTCACAGCTGATTGTCTTCTTTGACCAATCAGAAGACTACTGTTGTAAAAACAATCAGACAAAGAACCAATGAGAGTGAAGAACAGGATAAAGAGCTCGTGTGATGGAGGCAAAGCAATAATCAGCAGACTGTAGCAGTTTCTATCTGGATGAAAGTAGAAGGAGCTCAGCGGAGCTCAGTCCCATATCTTTGGTTAGAAACAACATCAGTGATTTCCTGCTGCTCGAGATGATTCCAGCAGCTCTCATTACAGCAGCTGATGAGAGAAACAGCTGATGGCTCACAGCTCGTGCACTGTTGGATCTCCAGATGTTCACGTGGCTGAAGTCTGTGAAGAAACTGTGGTCCACGTAGTTCACACGGCCTCAGATTGGACCGAGCTCCCTGGATCACTGCAGCATCCTCAGCTGGTACATGGACGTCTCTGCTCCTCAGTCTTGGAGCCCCTGCAGGTCCGTCCACACCACCGGGGCCTTCTCACTCACCTTTCCTTTGTCCTCGTCCTTCATCGGCCGTGCTGTGTCTTTGTTCCTGCGGTGTTGTTCCCACGATGCAGTGCTGATGTTCCCTCCTTGAATGCACAACAAGTACGGTGCCGGTCTTTCTCGGGTGGAGCAGAGACAGATTGAAGTCTTTCAGGCTTTAGTGCCGACTTCCCTGACAGAGGCTGGACTCCATGGTCTGCACAGGAGGCTTCTACACTGTGTGGAGGTGACTCCTGGACTTGAAGACAGGCTGCAGGTACATGTGTGATGAAGAGGAGCTACAGCAGTGTGATGGAGCTGCAGGAGATGATCCACCCTCACAAAGCAACACAGACAGCAGATATGCAAACACACAACACAACCAAAGGATTCTCTCTGCATGTCTGTGGCTGATGCTGCTGGAACGAAGCTGTTTGAAACCTTGTTGTTCTGCACTTTGGGACCAGAAGAGGAAACTGAAGCTCTGTGCAGAGGGTCCAATGGAAGCAGCCAAGCGCTGTAAGTGTCTGCTGTACAGGGATGCTGGTTCAGCTGTGGCTCAGTTTCACAGTGTGACTCAATAAAAGCAGCAGGAAGTCAAAGCTTGATGCTTTCATCAGTGTGGAAATAAGAAAGTTTCCTGTGACAGACGCTGGAGCTCTTTCACTCTCAGCTTCACAGTTTCAGCTTCAAACTTCTTCCAACATGTTTCTAACACGGCCACATTCCACCTTAATGGAGCTGATATCTTGTGCATCAGCACATTTTCTAAAGGCAGCGATCACATCTTTAGTTTTGGATGTTTAACTGCAGATTGTTTATGTGTTTATAGCACATTAATTACAGCAGCAGCGTTGACCACAGTGCTGTACAAGAATCCAAAATAACTATTAAAATAACTCCTAATATTAATATCACACATCAAATATCAAATAACTCTCATGCTGTATTAAAAGCCAGTGAATACAAATGTGTTTTCAGAGCAGATTTACAGAGACTGACAGCAGGAGCTGGGGCTGTTCGATAGAACGATGTATATATGATGACCATATGAAAACGTCTATCGTTTCATATCACGCTCTTTGTTTCCTGGTTATGTGTTTGTGTGTTTTCCAGATAAAGCTTTCAAAATAAATCTGAAGATCCTGTTGAGAGTTTTCAAAATAAACACAATACATTACTGCGGTCGCTCGTTTATCGAGTTACGTTCTAAAAATAAGTCTCAGAATGAAGTAGCAGCTTTATGTTTTACAATTATTATAGAAGTTTTAAGGCAGTTAAACCCTCACTGCACACTTTATACACTTTTCTCAGACAGGCATGAACATTTTCACACTTTTCTCTCTTGTTTAAACAAAGTTCAAACCTTCATAGAAAAATAAGTTCATTATTAAAGAATCAAAGCAAAGTGTTTCTGAAATGTGTCAAATCAGCCTTTGCTGGCATTAAATGAGCTTCTGTGTGAGGAGCACTCGTCCATGGCCTGGGCTCCTCGCTGTCAGGTAAAGTTTCATAAAGCTTTTGAGTTTTTATGCAGATAATGTTGGTGTCCAGCACGATGTTCTTTTTCCTGCGGTCACTGATCCACAAAGCCAAAGCTGACTCCATCCTTACGATGTTCTTGTTGTGGACAGTTACAACCTTTTTGCCTCCTTGTTGAAACTATGATGGTCAGCATCTTCCTCTGCCTTTGGCTGCTACCACAGGTGCAAAACGTCTCGTCATCATTGTTGTTTGTTGGGGACAAAACGTACAAACATACAGTGCAGCACTGCAGAGTCACACTGCTGTAAATTTGAACACATTCTGTACTGTACAGGAGACACGGCACGAGATTGGCTGACAATGGTCTACAGCCAATCAGGACGCAGAACACAACGCGCTGTAAAAAACAAAAGCATGCAAAATTGCACAAAAAAGATCAGCGAAACAGCGAGGCCGCCAAAGGTGAACTGTGTTACAGCGAGGGACCAGCGTGTATGTGGTTGTTGGGATGATAAATGTCTTTGAGCTTGTGTCAGAAGACGAGCTGCAGCTTTCTGGACCAGCTGCAGTCTTGCCAGGCAGGTCCCACTAACTCCAACATATAAGGAGTTACAATAATCCAGCTGGGACGTCATGAAAACGTGGATCGCCCGTTCAAGGTTTTTAAAAGATATAAATGATCTCACCTTAGATAAAAGCCTCAGTTTGAAGAAAGACCGCTGTACAACTGAGCTCAGCTGTTTTTCAAAGGTCACATTGCCGTCAAATATAAGCCCCAAATGTAATAATGCGATTTAATAAAAGAGCTGAACCAGTCTAATAGAGCGCCCTTGATGCCGCCATGCTCCAATGGTGAGGTCAAGATGCTGTGGTCAAGGCAGCGGTCAGATCCAAAAGCACAGCTGAGTCTCCTGATCAGTGGCTGATAAAAGATCATTAAGAACTTTTCAAAGTGCAGTTTCAGTGCTGTGAAGAGCTTTAAAACCAGACTGAAACCTTTACAACAGCTTGCAGCTGAACAAATATAATCTTTTACAAAATCTTCGACAGGAAGGGAAGCTTTGAAATAGGCCTGAAGTTTGAGCGGACAGAGGATCCAGATCAGGTTTTTAGTACAGGCTGTACAACAGCATGTTTAAAACAGGCTGTACAACACCTGAACTAAGACTGCTGTTAGAAATCGCTAAGATGTCGGAACCAACAACCTTTAAAATCTTTTTAAACACGTGTTGGAACAACATCATTTGGACAAGATGATGTCTTTATAGCATCACATCGTTCCTCCACCTGATCAAACCACACAGGCTCAAACTGATCAAAAACAGCTGAGCAGGTGAATATTTTAGCCCCGGTGCGATCTCGGGCGAGAGTATCGATGATGGCGGCTCTACGGCCGCTGAAGAGCAGACTCAACAGACGCGCGTGATGTGGATCCTACTGCTCTAAAATTGGAGCTTCTTCAATCCATTAAAGAGGACATTCAATTTCAATTCAATTTTATTTATTTAGTGCCAAATCACAACAAAAGTCACCTCAAGGCGCTTCATAGATACAGAGAAAAACCCAACAATCATATGACCCCCTATGAGCAAGCACTTTGGCGACAGTGGGAAGGAAAAACTCCCTTTTAACAGGAAGAAACCTCCGGCAGAACCAGGCTCATGGAGGGGCGGGGCCATCTGCTGCGACCGGTTGGGGTGAGAGAACGAAGACAGGATAAAAGACATGCTGTGGAAGAGAGACAGAGGTTAATAACAGATATGATTCAATGCAGAGAGGTCTGTTAATACATAGTGAGTGAGAAAGGTGACTGGAAAGGAAAAACTCAATGCATCATGGGAATCCCCCGGCAGCCTGCGTCTATTGCAGCATAACTAAGGGAGGATTCAGGGTCACCTGGTCCAGCCCTAACTATATGCTTTAGCAAAAAGGAAAGTTTGAAGCCTAATGTGAAAAGTAGAGATAGTGTCTGTCTCCCGAATCCAAACTGGAAGCTGGTTCCACAGAAGAGGGGCCTGAAAACTGAAGGCTCTGCCTCCCATTCTACTTTTAAATACTCTAGGAACAACAAGTAGGCCTGCAGAGCGAGAGCGAAGTGCTCTAATAGGGTGATATGGTACTACAAGGTCATTAAGATAAGATGGGGCCTGATTATTTAAGACCTTGTATGTGAGGAGCAGGATTTTGAAAACAGGAGAAATCTGCTCTCTCTTTCAAGTCCCTGTCAGTACTCTTGCTTCAGCATTTTGGATTAGCTGAAGGCTTTTCAGTGAGTTTTTTGGACATCCTGATAATAATGAATTACAGTCGTCCAGCCTGGAAGTAATAAATGCATGAACTAGTTTTTCAGCGTCACTCTGAGACAGGATATTTCTAATTTTAGAGATGTTGCGCAAATGGAAGAACGCAGTCTTACATATTTGTTTAATATGTGCGTTGAAGGACATGTCCTGGTCAAAAATGACTCCAAGGTTCCTCACAGCGTTACTGGAGGCCAAGGTAATGCCATCCAGAGTAAGAATCTGGTTAGATACCACATTTTTAAGCTTTTCAGGGCCGAGTACAATAACCTCAGTTTTATCTGAATTAAGAAGCAGAAAGTTAGCGGCCATCCAGGTCTTTATGTCTTTAAGACATTCCTGCAGTTTAACTAATTGGTGTGTGTTATCTGGCTTTATGGACAGATAGAGCTGGGTGTCATCTGCATAGCAGTGAAAATGTATGCTATGTCTTCTAATGATACTGCCTAAGGGAAGCATGTATAATGTAAATAGAATTGGTCCCAGCACTGAACCCTGTGGAACTCCATAATTAACCTCAGTGTGTGAAGAGGACTCTCCATTTACATGCACAAACTGGAGTCTATTAGATAGATATGATACAAACCACTGCAGCACAGTACCTGTAATACCTACAGCATGTTCTAATCGCTCTAATAGGATATTATGGTCGACAGTATCGAATGCTGCACTGAGGTCTAGCAGGACAAGCACAGAGATGAGTCCACTGTCAGAGGCCATAAGAAGATCATTTGTAACCTTCACTAAAGCTGTTTCTGTGCTGTGCTGAGCTCTGAAACCTGACTGAAACTCTTCAAATAAACCATTCCTCTGCAGATGATCTGTTAGCTGTTTGACAACTACTCTTTCAAGGATTTTTGATATGAAAGGAAGGTTGGAGATTGGCCTATAATTAGCTAAGACTGCTGGGTCTAGAGATGGCTTTATGAGTAAAGGTTTTACTAAGCCACCGTGG
>NW_024387425.1:0-18365 GCF_900408965.1 Simochromis diagramma | reverse complement strand
ACACCGCTGCTCACTCCTGTATCCTTCAGGTTGCTGTAGGTTCCACTCAGTCCACCTCTGTGGGACACGAGGGGTGGACTTCAGTGCTGCTGCCAGATAATGAAGGCCAATATCTGACAAACCACAGCTCTTCAATCTGTATAAAGAATGAAAGATGTAAGTTTATTAGACAAAGTGCTTGAAATCATTCAGTGTTTCATCATCTGTTCAGAGCTGAAGAAGGTTCAGAATGTAGAAGTTTAGAAAATGGAAACTCCAAACAGCTGAAGCCAACAGGAAGCATCTTCAAACAAACACAACAAGAGAAAAAACTCTGAATGGTTCACATTAAAGTCGTACATTGTCTAACAAGAGTATTTTAAGGCAGCGTCACTGATGATCATCTTCTGCCCAGTAAAACTTTGGTTTTCCTCATGTGAGCGTTAATGATGCACAAAGACTGTGAGTGCAAAGAGGGAGCGAGGAGGATGACAGAGAGATGGTACAGGAGCATCAGAACATTAAAGTCTGGCGACTAAATGCCTCACTCCTAAATGACAGCCAGTTTTTGTGAGTTCATACATACTGAACTAAATACTTACTTGCAGTTGAACACAACTCCGGAGATATCGCCTTTAACTCTCTGGGATTGCGCCAAGGGCATACATTAGAGGTCGCATAATATCATTTGCAGTGACAGGAAGAAAAGAAAAGAGGCTAGGCGGTGTGAATTGGAGGCCAAAATAAAACACCTAGAGCAACAACACAACAAAAAGCACGGACAGCCAATTTGCTTTCCGATCTTAAATGTTACGTAGTGAGCTTAATAGTTTAATAAACGAGAAAATTGAGGGCAATTTAAGATTCACTAAACAAAAGTAGGGCTGCTCGATTATGACAAAGATGATAATCACGATTATTTTCACTGAAATTGAAATCTCGATTATTTGACGATATTTATTTAACCCTTTAAGACCTACTATAGAACCAAGTCTGCCAGAGCTTATATTATTTTTTTACATGTTGTAGTGCCGTTTGTGGGAGCATTTCAAGTTGCTATAACAACTGTTATAGCCCATATTTTAATAATATGTATGCATTAAGTCCATAGTAACTACATTAATTGCAAAAAAGTGCAATAAACTACAAAAAAAATTGAAAATCTTTTTTTTTTTTTTTTACATATATTTCTACTTGGAGAAATTTAAGAGGTTTATCCCTCAAAACTTTAAATACAAAGAAGTTGCAAAAAATAGTTTACAACAACAGGACATTTATTTGTCTTCATAGTTTTATTTTGGAGATGCACCAATTTTTATATACTGCAGGAAAAACGAAAAAACAATCCTATGATGCAAATTTGCAAAGAAAACAGCAGGTGCATCAAAATAAACTATTTCCAGCAGTGCAATTCGAGTTCTAAGCATCCCAGAAACTATTCAGAAAAGTGAAACATGACCAGTATAGGCTTTTAAGGCCTACAAGTAAAAAAACTACATTTTCCGCAAAAATGACGTCACTTCCGGTTTCGGGCAGGAAATGGCGGACATGCGATAGTTCGCGCTGACGTCCGTTTCACTGTGGGAAGTGTTACGAACAGCTGATCGGATCGGCAAAGCGTGTTTCTGGAATATTATGTTTTTGTTCCAGCAAGCGCTTTTTATGCAATTTTTGCAAAGCTATATGTGGAAGGAAACCGTGACCTAGGACAAGCTGATGGCATAAGATGTAAGTACAACTCCTCTGGTTTCATATGCAAAAAAAAAATATTGCGCTAGCTTACACGGTTCAGGTTCTACAGGGATTTAAAAATAGTTACACAAAACGGAGCGTGCTGCTCTGACCGGCTTTAAAGGGTTAACAATAACAATGTATGAATAATGACTTTAAAAAAATAATATAAAATAGTGTGCAACACAAGTTTTTTTTTACCTCTCTTTTCAACCAACGGCAGTCACTCTCCTCTCCAAATAACTTCTGCTTAGCTTTCCGAGCTTCCCTCGGGACCTCTTAATCAGCGGTCCCCAACCTTTTTTGCGCCAGGGACCGGTTTATGCCCGACAATATTTTCACGGACCGGCCTTTAAGGTGTCGCGGATAAATGCAACAAAATAAAACAGTACCGAAAAAAGAAGATTTATTCATAACACACGTGAAAAGACCCAGGAAAACCGAGTTAACAATCAAAACGATAACAAAACAACGCTGAAAACCGATAAAAACCCTGAAAACCATACATTTCACACCTGAGCCTCAACTCTCGCGGCCCGGTACCAAACGACTCACGGACCAGTACTGGTCCAAGGCCCGGGGGTTGGGGACCGCTGCTCTTAATTGTTGTGGCCCGTGTTCGAAATGCAGAGAGATGCGCTGGATTTGTCACATGGAGCAGCGCGAGAGTAAAGCATGAGGGAGGGGCTAATAATCGGCTCAGTCATTTTTAATGATCGTTGAAACCTCAGATCGTAATCGTGATTAAAATTCGATTAATTGAGCAGCCCTAAACAAAACTACTATGAACAGGGTAGTAGGGCTAGTAGATTGCTGGCAATAAGACTCAGGAAACAGCAAACTTGTAATATGGTCCAAAAGTTGAAGTCAGATCAAACCCTAATTACTAAACCAAATCAAATTGCAAGTTGCTTTGCCAATTTTTTCGAGTCACTATATAAAAATTCAGATGCATGTAAAGATAACAATACACTATCTGATTTCTTAGAAAAGATCAATTTAAAAACACTGCCAGAGTCTGTAGCAAAGGAGTTCGATGAACCAATTCGAGAACAAGATATTTTACAGGTGATTTCAAACCTTAAAACTAAAAACAGTCCTGGCCCTGATGGTTTTATTAACCAATTCTATAAAAAACTTAAGGACAAAGTCGCACCCTTATTACTGAAAGCTTACCGCTGCGCTCTGGAGCTGGGACTATGGCGCCGTCCTGGAACGATGCTACAATTGTCGTAATCCATAAAGAGGGCAAGGACCCCACAAACTGTCAATCATACAGGCCAATCTCATTACTTAATAATGATTCACGTATTCTCACCACGATTTTAGCCAAAAGAGTTAGTAAAATTATTACTCTATTCTACTCTATTATTAATAGAGTAGAATAATAGAATACTCTATTATTTTATTCTATTCTATTCTAATTCTACACAGGTTATAAATCCAGATCAAACGGGGTTCATTGCAGGAAGGCACTATGGGGACAATGTTCGTAGATTGTTGAAGTTAATGTCCTTGTACAAGACCAAACAAGAAGAAACAATGATTCTGTCTCTTGATGCGCAAAAAGCATTCGACAGGGTTTCCTGGCAGTACTTGGGCCATACACTTGAAAGATTCAAATTTGGGCCAAACTTAAATGGATACAGATTCTTTATTCCAACCCAATGGCGGCTGTACGGGTAAATGGAACAATATCAGCCAGATTTCCACTGGAACGTGGGCGTAGACAAGGATGCCCACTGTCGCCCCTGCTGTTCGATATAAGTATTGAGCCTCTGGCGCAGTTGATTAGAGATGAACATGAAATTCAGGGCCTTTCAATTAATGGAGAACAGCATAAATTGTCCATCTACGCAGACGATGTACTTTTATACATTTCAAATCCTGCAGTCAGTTTTACCTCATTTAAGAGAAATTATTACGGTTCCCTCTCTGGTTACAAAGTTAATATTGACAAAACATTGGCAATGGATGTAGGAGGAAACATTTCACTAACATTCAAGGAGCGATGTGGCTTTAAATGGCCAAACGAAGGTATCAAGTATTTAGGAATTCAAATTCCTCACTCATTATCAGACTTGTTTAAAGTAAATTATGAAGTTATAGTTGCAAAAATAAAAAAGGATTTAGAGCGATGGACAGTCCTGCCTCTGTCTTTCTTGGGTTGGATCGAGAGTATACGTATGAATGTATTGCCAAGACTTCTATACCTTTTTCAAATGCTGCCTATTAACATTCCCAACTCTACATTTGATAATTTAGATAAACTTTTTTCCAAATTTATATGGCAAAGCAAATGCCCAAGGATCAAGTTCCAAACATTAAAACTGTCAAAACTGCAGGGGGATTGGCTGTTCCAAACCTGAAATATTATTTCTGGGCAGCTCAGATGAGACCCCTGACTGTATGGGTGCGGGATTTGTCTGAAACTCAGTGGCTAAACATTGAGAAGACAATGTGCGAAAGATCATTGGAATCCCTGCTTTTTTCTAACATTTCAATTAAAAATGTGCATATGGGGGAACGGACGAGGGTCACACTAAAGATTTGGCGTAGAATCAAACAATCATTTGGTCTTCCAAAAGAAATTTCAATTCTATCAAGCCTCTCCTCCCTGCAGGGTTTTTCTCCTATTGTGGAAGACTCTGGCTTCAGAGCATGGTCAAATAGCGGGCTTCATAAACTTTGTCATGTTGTGAGGAATGGGCACCTGAGCTCATTTGAACAGTTGAGGTCAGTTTCGGCTTCCTTCTTCTGACTTTTTTAGATTTCTGCAGCTAAGAAGCTTTTTGACAAAACATAAAGAATGGAGGCAAGTTTTGGAGCCTTCACCCATTGAAATATTTTTAGAAATATTTCCTCAAAGTAATTCCTCCCCAAAATTAATCAGTCATTTTTATAACGCATTTATGAGTTTCAATACAAATGCAACTTTGGATATTAAGGCAAGGTGGGAAGCTGAGACTGGCACTCAAATCTCAGAGGACACCTGGGAAGAGGTGTTCGGTGAAGCCCATCTGGTGACTAATTCTGGGCTGTGGAGAGAATTTAAATGGAAGGTGGTCATGAGATATTTTAGAACCTCAGAGATAATTGCCAAAATGAAGCCTACAAATCCTGACACCTGCTGGCGAAATTGTGGTACTTCTTTAGGAACCCACTCACATATATTCTGGTCATGCCCAAAGATCTGCCCACTTTGGAATGACATATTTAAAGTTCTCAGTACAGTTTCCCAACAACCATTAACAAAAGACCAACAGTTAGCCATTTTAGGAGTCTTACCAAAGGGTTTTGAGGGAAACAATAAAACGTATCTCTTAAGAATCTTGCTTACAGCAGCACTAAAGTGTATCACTATTAAATGGCTGAATCTTGACCCACCTTCATATAATATGTGGATTGATAAAGCAAGAGAAATTTACCAGATGGAGGAAATAACATCTGCTCTGCGGATTCAGAGAGAATTGTTTACTGAGCGTTGGCGACCCATACATGCTTTACTGTTTCAATAATTTAGCATAGGTCTGTTTCGTTTTGTCCATTTACGGCTAAGTTTGTCACATGTTATTTAATACTACATAAAGTTTTTGTTTTGTTTTTGTTATGTTGTTGTCTGTTTGTTTGTTTGCTTGGGTTTTGTTTTGCTTGGGTTTTGTTTTGTGCTTCCTGATTGCAGTTCTTATTTTAATCTACATTTCTGCATTGCAGTTCCTGTAACTGTCCTACTTGTGAACATTGACAAGTTGCAATGTTGTAAATTATAATAAAAATTGAGTTAAAAAAAAAAAAAGAACATTAAAGTCGTACATTTCTCATAAAAACAGGACTGTGATGGATGCATGCAACCACACAACTGAGATACTTAGTCCTTCCTGGTTTGGCTGAAAGAGGAGGCGAGAGAAATTTCATCATACTATTGTGAAAGCATCGCCCGTCTGTGAACCTGAAATGTCTTTGGACTTTAAAGTCCCAGCTAATATCACTGAGATGCAACACAATGATCCAGTATTAGCACCCTTTTTTCAGAAAGCCAAAAAACAAGGACATGAGATGGAACCAGATATTAACAGCAGTGAGGATTTTTTTCTGAAAGATGGCATTCTTTATCGCTGGCAAAGATCACAGGTACAGCTGATGGTTCCTAGTGGAGTCAGGGAGGTGGTACTGAATTTGGGGCACTCTGTGCCGTGGGCAGGACATTTAGGGAAGCATAAAACCATGGCTCGCATTAGGAAGCATTTCCACTGGCCGGGCCTGCGTGCTGATGTGGCCCAATTTTGTAAAAGCTGCCCTCAGTGCCAAAAGACTTCCATCAAAACCCCCTCCAGAGCTCCACTTCAGCCTTTGCCAGTTATTAGCACCCCATTTGAACGGTTGGGGATGGATGTTGTCGGACCTGTTGAGAAAAGCAGGGCAGGGAACCGTTACATGCTGGTAATAACTGATTATGCCACGAAGTACCCTGAAGTTTTTCCTCTTAAATCTGTAAAGGCCAAGTCTGTGGCTTTTTGTCTGGTGCAATTTTTCTCAAGGGTGGGATTCCCTCGTGAGATCCTGACAGACCGTGGACTAAATATAATAACACATCAACAATACATCGACAAACGCAAGGCAGCAAAAGGGAAAAAAAAAAAAAAAAAAAAAAAAAAAAAAAAAAAAAAAAAAAAAAAAAAAAACCCAGAGGTCACGCCCTATAGGCTGACTAAGACTTATAAATCGTCCATTTTGTCCACTGTTTTCGATGTTTATCAGGTTTCAGTCTTAGAGTGTAAGTCATTTTCTCCATTATATATATATCCTCGATTACGTCCATCCAATCTTCCAGTTTTAAAGGATCGCTCTTCAACCAGTTCTTTGTTATCACCTTTTTGCTTGCCAACAACATAATCTTAAACAGATACCAGTCCTCCTTTTTTACATTGTCCAATATTCCAAAATACATTACTCGTGCCTCAAAACAGTACTTCATACCCCAGCACCTTCGTCATTGTTGCCGCAATCCTTTCCCAATATGATTTAATATATTTACACTTCCACCGTGGGACTAATTTTATGTCAACTTTATTAAAACAGGTCTACCAGCTTCTTGGCATTAAAGGGCTAAGGACTACTCCATACCATCCTCAAACAGATGGCCTGACGGAGCGCTTTAACCAGACCCTGAAGCAGATGTTGCGCAAGTTTGTGAATGACACTGGTACTGACTAGGATCAGTGGCTGCCTTACCTGCTCTTTGCGTATAGAGAAGTACCCCAAGTTTCTACTGGCTTTTCACCTTTTGAACTGTTATATGGTCATGAAGTAAGGGGGCCCCTCTCTTTGCTGAAAGAAATGTGGGAGGGTGACCGGAGTGAGGCAGGGGCTACTAATGTCATCTCATATGTTATACAGATGAGGGAGCGACTTGAGAAGATGACTGAGCTAGCCCAAGCTCATATGGTAGCTGCCCAGCAACATCAGAAGGTCTGGTATGATCGGTCAGCTCGGGAGAGGTCATTTGAACCTGGACAAAAGGTACTTGTACTCCTTCCAAGTGATGACCGTAAGCTGTTAGCTAAATGGCAAGGACCTTTTCAGATTCAGCAGAAACTGGGAGCTACCACCTATCGGCTGGCAACTCCAGGTCACTCTCGCTCCAGTAGAGTTTTGCATGTAAATCTCCTGAAGGAGTGGGTGGAGAGGCCGAAGAGAGCAGAAGTTCTTTTGATAAGGGAGATTCATGAGGAGGAAGAGGTAGAGGAGCAGTATCTTCCTTCAGGGGTGCTCCAGCATTTGGACCTTAATCACCTTTCAGAAGAAAAACAGCTTCAGGTGAAAGAGTTATGCAGCTCTGGGGTGTTTCAGGAGAATCCTGGGAGGACGGATGTTATTGAACATGACATTATATTAAAGGATGGAGCATCTGTGAGACGTATGAGTTATAGGATTCCAGAGCGGCTGTTAACATCATTGAGGAAGGAGGTGGATTTAATGTTGTCTCTAGGGATCATTGAACCATCTAAGAGCGAGTGGTGCAACCCAGTGGTTTTGGTCCCAAAGAAGGATAGTAGCCTGCGGTTTTGTATTGATTTCAGGTACTTGAATGCCATCTCAAAGTTCGATTCATACCCTACACCTAGGGTTGATGATCTGATTGAGCGACTTGGGAAAGCATGTTGTTGTCTGTTTGTTTGTTTGCTTGGGTTTTGTTTTGCTTGGGTTTTGTTTTGTGCTTCCTGATTGCAGTTCTTATTTTAATCTACATTTCTGCATTGCAGTTCCTGTAACTGTCCTACTTGTGAACATTGACAAGTTGCAATGTTGTAAATTATAATAAAAATTGAGTTAAAAAAAAAAAAAAGAACATTAAAGTCGTACATTTCTCATAAAAACAGGACAAAGACTTGAAAAAGTCGTGTTTTTCCTTCCAGGAACCACATGGCTTCACTTTTAAAGGTGAAGTGTGACAGAAATGGACATATTTGAAGTCCAACACCTTTTTCCAGTCACATTATTAAAGCAGACAAACTACAAGCTCATTTTCATTCCAACAAGTCATCTTCTGACCTGGACTAACAACATTGGTCTCTATGTGCAGCTGGCTGTGAGACCAGTGCTCAGGGAGCGTCTACAAAGTGCAACACTGAAAGAACATCACACACTCATTTGCTTCCAGCACTTTCACACAAACATCTACTGTCATTATTGTCACCAAACTCTGTGGATCCTTTATTGCAAATTCAAATGGGATCAAATGGTCAGACAAAAGAGGGTTATGAGGAAATATGATGAAATGTTGTGTATTAGCAGCAACTTATTGAATCATTTTCCTCAGAAACCAAACAAAATGATTGACAAACATGTTTTTACAAACTCAGTGTTGGACTTGGATCAGCAGGATAAGCTGATGTTTAAAGGCATTTGAGTCTCGTTGTATGAGAGTCCAGTTATTACTCAATATTTATGGATGATGTTCTTTCAGTGTTGCACTTTGTAGACGCTCCCTGAGCCTCACAGCCAGCTGCACATGGACCAGCTGACATTACCCAGCATTAGAGGCGGCTGTAAAACATTCATGTTCCCATTTAAATGGTTTTAATTTGAATAAAACGATGTTGATTCATTCAATCCTGAATCGATGTTTAATATAAATGTATTTTGCCAGAATCTCAGCTTAAAGCTCACAAACTATTTCAACAAGCAGCAAACAGCTAAAACAGTAAATGAGAGCAGCTAAACACACAAAGATGGAAACACAGAGCGTGGATCGTTCACATCACGGCACGTACACGGACACGCCGTCGGGGCTGAAAGTGGACAGCTCACAGATCCTGAAGCTGCAGGTTTCATCTGTCTCAACCAAAACTGAGTGAAGCAGCAGCCAAAGAAAGATCCAAAACTCTGCTTTAACGTTTGATAAATATGCTCAGTAATTCTCTCTGAACTTTGGCTGTTCCTGCCTGCCAGCTCTCTCTCTCTCAGTGTTACTCCAAGAACAGCTTCAAACATCTGTTTCTGCATCATTCACACAGTTGAATTAGGCCACCAGTTCTGCTTGTTGTGTTCAGTGCTGTCGGCCTCTGACAGTAAAGCCTCATTTCTCTGTTCCATGGAAACTTTTTAAAATGATGACAGTTACAAACTCTCAGCTGTGTCTGTAATCAAACCTCTGTAACTTTGCTTCATTCAGCAGCAAGCTCATGTTCACATGTTGGTTCTGGTTTGCTTCAGTTTTTGATGGACTGCAGAAATTTTGAAGGTTATCTGCTCTTTAAACTCTTTTTTTGTAGTTTTTTCCTTTATATACGTACAGACAAAATAATAATAACACATCAACAAATACATCGACAAACGCAAGGCAGCAAAAGGGAAAAAAAAAAAAAAAAAAAAAAAAAAAAAAAAAAAAAAAAAAAAAACAAAAAAAAACCCAGAGGTCACGCCCTAGGCTGACTAAGACTTATAAATCGTCCATTTTGTCCACTGTTTTCGATGTTTATCAGGTTTCAGTCTTAGCGTGTAAGTCATTTTCTCCATTATATATATATCCTCGATTACGTCCATCCAATCTTCCAGTTTTAAAGGATCGCTCTTCAACCAGTTCTTTGTTATCACCTTTTTGCTTGCCAACAACATAACTTAAAACAGATACCAGTCCTACTTTTTTACATTGTCCAATATTCCAAAATACATTACTCGTGCCTCAAACAGTACTTCATACCCCAGCACCTTCGTCATTGTTGCCGCAATCCTTTCCCAATATGATTTAATATATTTACACTTCCACCGTGGGACTAATTTTATGTCAACTTTATTAAAACAGGTCTACCAGCTTCTTGGCATTAAAGGGCTAAGGACTACTCCATACCATCCTCAAACAGATGGCCTGACGGAGCGCTTTAACCAGACCCTGAAGCAGATGTTGCGCAAGTTTGTGAATGACACTGGTACTGACTAGGATCAGTGGCTGCCTTACCTGCTCTTTGCGTATAGAGAAGTACCCCAAGTTTCTACTGGCTTTTCACCTTTGAACTGTTATATGGTCATGAAGTAAGGGGGCCCCTCTCTTTGCTGAAAGAAATGTGGGAGGGTGACCGGAGTGAGGCAGGGGCTACTAATGTCATCTCATATGTTATACAGATGAGGGAGCGACTTGAGAAGATGACTGAGCTAGCCCAAGCTCATATGGTAGCTGCCCAGCAACATCAGAAGGTCTGGTATGATCGGTCAGCTCGGGAGAGGTCATTTGAACCTGGACAAAAGGTACTTGTACTCCTTCCAAGTGATGACCGTAAGCTGTTAGCTAAATGGCAAGGACCTTTTCAGATTCAGCAGAAACTGGGAGCTACCACCTATCGGCTGGCAACTCCAGGTCACTCTCGCTCCAGTAGAGTTTTGCATGTAAATCTCCTGAAGGAGTGGGTGGAGAGGCCGAAGAGAGCAGAAGTTCTTTTGATAAGGGAGATTCATGAGGAGGAAGAGGTAGAGGAGCAGTATCTTCCTTCAGGGGTGCTCCAGCATTTGGACCTTAATCACCTTTCAGAAGAAAAACAGCTTCAGGTGAAAGAGTTATGCAGCTCTGGGGTGTTTCAGGAGAATCCTGGGAGGACGGATGTTATTGAACATGACATTATATTAAAGGATGGAGCATCTGTGAGACGTATGAGTTATAGGATTCCAGAGCGGCTGTTAACATCATTGAGGAAGGAGGTGGATTTAATGTTGTCTCTAGGGATCATTGAACCATCTAAGAGCGAGTGGTGCAACCCAGTGGTTTTGGTCCCAAAGAAGGATAGTAGCCTGCGGTTTTGTATTGATTTCAGGTACTTGAATGCCATCTCAAAGTTCGATTCATACCCTACACCTAGGGTTGATGATCTGATTGAGCGACTTGGGAAAGCATGTTGTTGTCTGTTTGTTTGTTTGCTTGGGTTTTGTTTTGCTTGGGTTTTGTTTTGTGCTTCCTGATTGCAGTTCTTATTTTAATCTACATTTCTGCATTGCAGTTCCTGTAACTGTCCTACTTGTGAACATTGACAAGTTGCAATGTTGTAAATTATAATAAAAATTGAGTTAAAAAAAAAAAAAGAACATTAAAGTCGTACATTTCTCATAAAAACAGGACAAAGACTTGAAAAAGTCGTGTTTTTCCTTCCAGGAACCACATGGCTTCACTTTTAAAGGTGAAGTGTGACAGAAATGGACATATTTGAAGTCCAACACCTTTTTCCAGTCACATTATTAAAGCAGACAAACTACAAGCTCATTTTCATTCCAACAAGTCATCTTCTGACCTGGACTAACAACACTGGTCTCTATGTGCAGCTGGCTGTGAGACCAGTGCTCAGGGAGCGTCTACAAAGTGCAACACTGAAAGAACATCACACACTCATTTGCTTCCAGCACTTTCACACAAACATCTACTGTCATTATTGTCACCAAACTCTGTGGATCCTTTATTGCAAATTCAAATGGGATCAAATGGTCAGACAAAAGAGGGTTATGAGGAAATATGATGAAATGTTGTGTATTAGCAGCAACTTATTGAATCATTTTCCTCAGAAACCAAACAAAATGATTGACAAACATGTTTTTACAAACTCAGTGTTGGACTTGGATCAGCAGGATAAGCTGATGTTTAAAGGCATTTGAGTCTCGTTGTATGAGAGTCCAGTTATTACTCAATATTTATGGATGATGTTCTTTCAGTGTTGCACTTTGTAGACGCTCCCTGAGCCTCACAGCCAGCTGCACATGGACCAGCTGACATTACCCAGCATTAGAGGCGGCTGTAAAAAATTCATGTTCCCATTTAAATGGTTTTAATTTGAATAAAACGATGTTGATTCATTCAATCCTGAATCGATGTTTAATATAAATGTATTTTGCCAGAATCTCAGGTTAAAGCTCACAAACTATTTCAACAAGCAGCAAACAGCTAAAACAGTAAATGAGAGCAGCTAAACACACAAAGATGGAAACACAGAGCGTGGATCGTTCACTCGACGGCACGTACACGGACACGCCGTCGGGGCTGAAAGTGGACAGCTCACAGATCCTGAAGCTGCAGGTTTCATCTGTCTCCAACCAAAACTGAGTGAAGCAGCAGCAAAAGAAGATCCAAACTCTGCTTCACGTTTGATAAATATGCTCATGAATTCTCTCTGACTTTGGCTGTTCCTGCCTGCACAGCTCTCTCTCTCTCAGTGTACTCCAAGAACAGCTTCAAACATCTGTTTCTGCATCATTCACTGTTTATTAGCCACCAGTCTGCTGTTGTGTTCAGTGCTGTCGGCCTCTGACAGTAAAGCCTCATTTCTGCTGTTCCATGGAAACTTTTTAAAATGATGACAGATTACAAACTCTCAGCTGTGTCTGTAATCAAACCTCTGTAACTTTGCTTCACTTCAGCAGCATCAGCTCATGTTCACATGTTGGTTCATGGTTTGCTTCAGTTTTTGATGGACTGCAGAATATTTTGAAGGTTATCTGCTATAAAAAGCCAGAAGAGGAAAATCTGCTTCATGTGTTTCTGTTTGATCCTCAGTGACTTTGACACAAAGGCCTCTGCTGTGATGATCACACCTCTGATCAAGTCTCACAGTGTCACAACTGATAAATGATCAGAGTTAGAATATTTCTGACTGTCTGCTGTGTGCCGTGACCTTTGACCTGCTAAAGACAGTCAGCTGTGGATTATTCATTGTTGTGTCTGATACTTAGAACTGTGAGGAAGAAGCTACACAGTTAATCAGGGTCCCCTCTCTCTGAATCAGGAAAGGTGGGCAGGCCGCGTGTGGGCCGCGGGCCATACGTTGAGTATCACTGTTTGAAATGTGAACATTGTTCTGCTGCAGTCAATGGACTAAACCAGAGAAGAAGAAAACAGACTTTACCATGAAGATCCTCAGTGTGGATCAGTATAATATCAGCCTGATGTCTGCAGTTTAGTGTCAGCACAACTTTCACATCATATTCATCTCAGCACAACTAAAACATGCTGACTGACCTCAGAGTTTCAAGTTTACATCCTGGACTCTCCAGGAAACCACACAGATGCTTCACTCCTGGATCCTGCAGCTTGTTGTTCTTATTCAAAGACAAGGAGTCATTACTCAGGTCCAGCTGTCTCAGATGGGAGGGGTTGGACTTCAGTGCTGCTGCCAGATAATCACACCTGATCTCTGACAAACCACAGTCCCTCAATCTGTATAAAGAATGAAAGATGTAAGTTTATTAGACAAAGTGCTTGAAATCATTCAGTGTTTCATCATCTGTTCAGAGCTGAAGAAGGTTCAGAATGTAGAAGTTTAGAAAATGGAAACTCCAAACAGCTGAAGCCAACAGGAAGCAGCTTCAAACAAACACAACAAGAGAAAAAACTCTGAATGTTTCACATTAAAGTTGTACATTTCTCATAAAAACAGGACAAAGACTTGAAAAAGTCGTGTTTTTCCTTCCAGGAACCACATGGCTTCACTTTTAAAGGTGAAGTGTGACAGAAATGGACATATTTGAAGTCCAACACCTTTTTCCAGTCACATTATTAAAGCAGACAAACTACAAGCTCATTTTCATTCCAACAAGTCATCTTCTGACCTGGACTAACAACACTGGTCTCTATGTGCAGCTGGCTGTGAGACCAGTGCTCAGGGAGCGTCTACAAAGTGCAACACTGAAAGAACATCACACACTCATTTGCTTCCAGCACTTTCACACAAACATCTACTGTCATCATTCATGTTTCTGCTCCTCTGGATTCACACGGAGCCTCTGCTCATGCCGTTGCCATGGTGAATCATAGTATGTGGCTCCATAACTCAGACTGAGCATGCTCAGAGCTGATTGGCCTTACTCTGATCAGCTGATCTAGAAGAGGAAACTCTGCTATATGTACATTATGACATCTACACCTGAATCACAACACTCACACAAATATATCAACTGTGTTTAATATTTTGGCACGTAGATCATTTATGTGCTTCAGCTCTTCTTACATTTTACCACCAACATGTTTCAAAAGGAGCAGCTTTTACTTTGAAGGCCAGCTGTCTGTGTTTCCTGTTTTCATTGTTGGATAATGAAATAAGTCGATGCTTCAGTGCTTTGAATTGTGTTACACAAAAATAAGCAAAGTTTTCACGTTGTTCAGGCAGAATCGAGCGTTGAAGAATGAATTCACACGTCAATAAACATTTTCATCAGCACAAGCAGGACAATGAAAGCAGGAAATACCCCAAACTGCCATTTCTCATTCTACAACTTCAACAACTGCACATGAATTATACTTCATACACAGACCCACAGTCTCTGATTGCTCTGAAATCTCACTGACAGCCAATAGAAATAAAGAAAAGTCCAGACTGACAGTCTCTGTGGGGTTAGGCAGTGAACTGCTCACGCTGCGTTCAAGTGCATCACAAACTATTGGAATTGGATCCAACTTTGTGAAGCAGATTTCTTCTCAGCTGCTGTTTTGAACATTTCCTCATGAACTGTATTAAACTCTGTAAATGAACTGAGAACTATTTCTACATTTGAAACTATGGATTCATTTTCCCGTTCACTTCTGTACGTTAGTGTATAAATGAATGTTAGACTGGGCTCCATGGAAACACTTGGACTGGTCTCAGCTGCCTTCTTTCTGTAGTCATTCCAACAGAGTCCTTTCTCTTCTCCAGCTTCTGTTTGAAATCCTCTCACAGAGCCTGAATCCTGCTTTGCTGTCATGTTTGGGCCTGTGTTCGGCTGCTCTGTGTTCCTCTGCTTTAACACACACCTCACCACAGCAGCTGTGTGGGTCGTCTCTGTAGCAGCCAGATCAGCTTCTGATACATGAACATCGTCACAGCTCCTAACTTCACCTTTATTAGCTTTGACATTCATGTCTTTCTTTTCTCTCTCTCTGTTTCCACACGAGCTCAAAGTCTCTGCAGCCTGTTTTTATCTGCTATCATCAGATCTCCAACAGCCTCATTCACATTCCTCACACACTCTACAGCCTCACCAGTACTGACTTCATCTTCACTGACTGATGGAGCACAACATGAACCTGTGGAGGCTGAAAAGCTGTCCTGTCAAACATCTCCCCATCACCACTCCACTTCTGTCAGCCTTTAAATGAACCCTGCTCAAGTCTGTCACTTCTATTTGGAGCCAAGAGGAAAAACTGTTGTTCAGTCATTTGGAAAGACACAACATTTCTGAAAGCACTCAAACTTCTTCACATTTGTCTTCAGACACATCCTGAACATTTAGGAACTAAAGGACGTTTCAAATATCAAAGATCAGAAATATAGAAAAACAACAACAGCTGCAGTCAGTGAACTCACCTCAGAGTCTCCAGTCGACAGTTTGGACTCTCCAGTCCAGCACACAGAAGCTTCACTGCTGAATCCAGCAGCTTGTTCTCACTCATGTCCAGTTCTGTCAGATGGGAGGGGATGGACTTCAGAGCCGAGGCCACAACTTCACAATGAGTCACTGAGAGTCCACAGTCAGCCAGTCTGAGATTACAGAAAATATAAAATGTGTTATTATAAAAGCAGAAATCTGCATTATAAACACAGACTGAATGTATATGAAGACAAAACAGAGTGAGGTCATAATCTGATGAACATCTGCTCTTCACATCTGTGCTTCAGCTCCTCTTACTGTGTTTGACATGACACAACGATTCAGTCTCTCTCAGACCTGCAGACTTTTAATGAGAATCTTTGTTTGGCTTTAATCTGCAGATGAAGGAGGAAGATGGCGTCACATTTAGGCTTCCATAATGTCCACAGTCTGTCACTGAGATCTGATCCAGAGTCAGAGTGAAGACACACATGTGGACTGTTTCCTGTCTTGAATCCAGAACATTTTGAATGAGCTCAGCTCAGTGAAGAGTTCCAGCTGGAAAGATGATCTCTGTTTGCTACCTGCTGCTGTCAGGTACGACTGTTCACGTCCACACTCAGGAAAAATCTGCTGACTGTCACCAAACGGAGCAGAAATGTCATCACTGGACAATAATGATGAATGAACTCAGAGCTGCTGATATCACATCTGATTTCAGGGGAACTAAACACAGAAATGATTGGCTCCTTTTAGCTTTCTGTGCCATTAGTCTGCAGGTTTATCACTAGTTGGCAGAAACAGACTTGTATTAATGTTCAGCGCTTCAGTGTTTATGACTCCAGATCCAGGTGACAGCAAGTCAAAATGATGTTACCTGTCTGTGTCCAGCAGCAGCCTTTGAATATTGTTATAAACTCACATGGATCAGTTTGTCTTTGATTGGTTTGTAAAGTTCAAATTCATTTATATTCATCAACTCTAAATGAAAAATGTTTTTCTTCTTCTATGTTTATTATTAGAGTAACAAATTCTTATAGTTTCCTGTTGTTGAGAATTTCAGTGTAAAACCACTCGGACCTGTGCATCACTGCACACTGTGAAAGTATTACTGCAGTTTAATCTATAATCCTAATCAGTGTGTTTACTGGACTGTAGTCAGACCTCCGCTATACCAAAGGAAACACTGGACGTCTTCAAAGTCACAATAAATTTATAATAAATGCTAATAAATACTGGAGTGTTAGAAAAGATGCTTCCAGCGTGTTTGTCTTTGATAGGGTTTATTCTGGTCGTCTACAGTCTGACCACTTGGGGGCGCTTTTGTCTCTTTTGCTCTGAGCCTTGGGTTTATTCAAACTGATTTTAATAAACTATTTTCTGCAAGTTGAAGCTTCATCTCCATCTCCAGTGGTTGTTGCATATTTTATGACTATATTAGTAACAGTCAGAGAGTTTAGAGTCAATTAGATCTTCACGTTTGATTTTTGACACAACATAAATGGTGAGCCAGTGTCAGAGGAAGTGACAGCATCCACCGAGGACCAGGGGGAGTGGGAGGACTGGGGGACCAGGCCAACAAAAAGGTGATCACTGATACAGGTCAGCAAACATTTGCTCATTTGGTGTCTTAGAGCAGACTCCGCCCAGAATTGTCGTCCATGGTTGCTCTTTCAAAGGAATCTAGTTACATATTATTTTACTTAATGATCTACTGACACCACTGACTATGCAGGACAACCCCACATCTGGAGCCAGTGCACATGTGCAGTTCAATTCCTGGGCAGGTTTCTGAAGATGGCCGAGCTGTTGAGTACAAAGTTACTAATGTGAAGTAGAGCTGGGCGATAGAACGATAACGATATGTATCGCGATATAACTTTTTCTCGATAGAAAAATTAAACTATGGCGATAGACCTCGCCGCTCTTGTCCTCTTAAAAAAAACAAAAAAAAAAACCAGCCAATCCAAATTAAGTAGCGCAGAGCCGAACCAATCACAGCCGCAGCGTCATGTCACGTGACTTGTTACGTACAGCACAAGTGCCAAGCCGCACATGTGTATTTGTTTGGAAGCAGCCAGCCACCGTACCGCCCGGGTAATGGGAGGAAATGAGTGTACCGACTAGAAAAATCAACCGAGCGTGACCGAAGGTACCGAGAGAAAACAGATGATGGTTGCAATGCCGGAGAGATTGTCGAACGGAAGAGCCAACGAAAGTTCCGTAGTGTGAAGGTATTGTCGGCTATTTCAAGTCTGACAAAAAACAGAGTAGCGTGCACTGTAAATTGTGCCGAAAGCAAGTCTGGAAATACAATAAACTGGTGCATGCGCTACGTCCACACGTACCCGGGTATTTTTGAAAACGCAGATTTTTCTATGCATTTGCAACCTTTCGTCCACACGTAAACGGCGTTTTTGGTCACTGAAAACGAAGATTTTGAAAACTCCGTTTTTGCATTTACGTGTGGACGAGAAAACGGAGAGAAAACGCAGCGTCAAAGGTGTGCGCATTTTTTGACGTCACACGGTGCGCCACGTTATTGTTTCGGTGAAATGACTTTCTTACAATACTGTTACTGTTAATTCTACTCTCTGCAGGGTTTAAATGCCTCACATATACACACAGTTACTGTCCCTCCACACATACGACTCGGTTCTGCTTCTATGCCCCAGCTTTGTTTACTTTTTCCCACCGAGGCTTCTAGACTTCTGATTGGCCAACATTTCTGCACGGTTAGGAATCTAGCGCCACCTGCTGCTTTGGCATGTTCATAGCAGCGTTTTTCCTTCATTTCTCCCTTTATGTGTGGACGGGATTATTTTTAAAACGAAAAC
>NW_024387424.1:0-21571 GCF_900408965.1 Simochromis diagramma | reverse complement strand
AAAGCCACCAAAACCAAATTCCAGTGTAAACGCTGTCTCCACATGGAAAACAGGACTGATACACCTCCTGCTGTCAGACCTGCAGGGTTTAGACCTGTGGTGTTCTCCTCTGTCTTATACTAAATAAAAACTATTTTTTTTTGACTGGCACAAATAATTTGTGTGCCTTCTTATTTGATGCAGAACACCTAATTGTTCTGTAAATAGTATTAAATGGTTATATAAAAACGGAACCCGACAGTGGTGATGCTGCAGGCAGTGATGCAGCAGGAGGAGATGCTGCAGGCGGAGATGCTGCAGGCGGAGATGTGGATGCTGAAGGCAGAGATGCTGCAGGCGGAGATGCTGCAGGCGGAGATGTGGATGCTGCAGGCAGAGATGTGGATGCTGCAGGTGACGATGTGGATGCTGCAGGTGACGGAGTAGAAGTTGCAGGGGATGATTCAGCGGGTGACGGCTGAACAGACTTCCCCGGACTGTCACAAGACATGAGAATGTGCTGGTTGCGTCCCCCCGGACCCTCAGCTGATGAGGCGTGGTGCTGTGTGGGCTCCTAGGACCCACCAGCTGACGAGGCATGAGGCTGGACGGGCGATTCGGGCCCTCCAGTTGACAACACTTGAGGCTGGATGGGCGACTCTGGTCCTCCAACTGTCAACACTTGAGGCTGGACGGGCGATTCGGGCCCTCCAGCTGTCAACACTTGAGGCTGGACGGGCGACTCGGGCCCTCCAGTTGACGACACTTGAGGCTGGACGGGCGATTCGGGCCCTCCAGTTGACGACACTTGAGGCTGGACGGGCGATTCAGGCCCTCCAGCTGTCAACACTTGAGGCTGGACGGGCGACTCGGGCCCTCCAGTTGACGACACTTGAGGCTGGACGGGCGATTCGGGCCCTCCAGTTGACGACACTTGAGGCTGGATGGGCGATTCGGGCCCTCCAGTTGACGACACTTGAGGCTGGACGGCGACTCGGGCCCTCCAGTTGACGACACTTGAGGCTGGACGGCGACTCGGGCCCTCCAGTTGACGACACTTGAGGCTGGACGGGCGATTCGGGCCCTCCAGTTGACAACACTTGAGGCTGGATGGGCGATTCGGGCCCTCCAGCTGTCGACACTTGAGGCTGGACGGGCGATTCGGGCCCTCCAGCTGTCGACACTTGAGGCTGGACGGGCGATTCGGGCCCTCCAGCTGTCACACTTGAGGCTGGACGGGCGATTCGGGCCCTCCAGCTGTCAACACTTGAGGCTGGACGGGCGATTCAGGCCCTCCAGCTGTCAACACTTGAGGCTGGATGGGCGACTCGGGCCCTCCAGCTGATGACACTTGAGGCTGGACGGGCGATTCGGGCCCTCCAGCTGATGACACTTGAGGCTGGACGGGCGATTCAGGCCCTCCAGCTGTCAACACTTGAGGCTGGACGGGCGATTCGGGCCCTCCAGCTGTCGACACTTGAGGCTGGGGCGACTCGGGCCCTCCAGCTGATGACACTTGAGGCTGGATGGGCGACTCAGGCCCTCAACATTATGCTGGTTTTGGATCTACTTGATTACTCTGATTTGGTATGTGACACTAGCTTAATTCTCTTCCTGGATTTTTTATAAGGCTTTTTGATACAATTGAACAGCACAATAAATTTGGCTTTGGAGAGTTTTTCTGTGAAGCTGTCAAAACCTTATACACGAATGACAATAGTTCTATTAAAATGATAACGGCTCCGCCCCGAGATTTGACCTGAAACGTGGTATTCGCCAAGGATGTCCTATTTCACTATATTTATTTTACTTTGGTGGTTACAATTCTACCGGTTGTTCCAGGATTACTGGCGGTCGGCAGTTCAACTGGTGTTGGTCATGCAGATGTGTGGTTAGACTTGCTTTAGAGGAGCCGCTACGACAAAACAGCAAATAAAACACCAAATATTTATCTGTGACATTTGTGAGGTTACCTCAAGCACGAAACAAATTCAAATAGGTGATAGAGCCAGCTGCAGATGTGTGTCACAAGTTAATCTGTGATTATACTGGCTGTATAATAAACAGAAACAAATTATCCCTGTTGTCTTTGCTTATTGACTGGCTTTACTCACGACAATCCACATTGCTGGCATTGCTTTTTTTCAGTATGTTTGGGGGTTGATTTGAATGCACCAGTGTAAGTGCAGCCACTCAGCCTCTACTGCAGATGTGTGTCACAAGTTAACCTAGTAGTAGGCTATGGCACTTGGCCACAGGTGGCAGTAGTGGACTGACCTCCATGTGAGACTGCTCCAGCTGCTATGTGATAGTCAGTAGATCTGCTACCAATTTCTGATCATAAGCAAGTTTTGGAAATAAATCATGAATATTCCTAGCTTAGCTTTAAAACCAAGAAATTCTAACTCTCCCCCACACTCACAAACAGATGAAAAATCAACTGACACACCTGACTAACTCACTTTTTAAATCCACTCACTCTCACTGGCTCTGTTTTTACTAATCACTGTGTAACTGCTGTAAATTCACAGTATCTGCCATCTCTTACAAATGTTTATTATATTAACCACACTTATACAGACTGTATATAAAAACCAACTCTCCAGCCATGTTTGATGAATTATCTATATTCGTGGAAATGTTAATTTCCAGAGAAAAGACACAGACAGACTATGCTTACAGGATGTGATGATACAACACTAATTAAATATTGATGTGTCATATATTTGTTCAGACATATGTCTTTGTTATGGGACGAAATATGAAATCATCAGGAACAATGGGAGTGGTGATTTCTATAACTTTGTGTATATAATTTGGCATTTCTTACTGATTTAGGCAAAAAATAAATACATAATACCATTTCATTTATTTTAACGTCTTATTTGGAAGACTCAAAAACAGACAAATAGAAAGTTCCAAATGTATTGTGCATGTAAACGAATTCAAAACATAGCGATTGAGCCAGGTGCAGATGTGTGTCACAAGTTAATTTTGGCTGTAGACTATGGCAGTTGGACACAGGTGGCGGTAATTGACTCCACTCTATTCGAGTGCACACAAACTGTCACGATCTGGTACAGGGATTCAAACGCAGAGCGGTAAGGTATCTCCAAGGTGTAGTTTATTTACAGTGCCAGTGCAATATATGTACAGTGAAGGGATCCAAAACTCCGGGGGAATCACAGGGTAACTCGCTCACGTCTTCTTCGCTCACACTCACACGTTCCCGCAGCAGGGAGGTCGCAGGTCCCGGGGGGGAGATCTGAGGCAGACGAGAAGGCAGGTCACCAACTAATCACAAATCACGAATATGAAGCACAAGAGCTGTGAGAACACTAACGTTAGGGGTACAATCATCCAGCGACGAGAGGATCTGTGTTCCAGCCTCAAATAGTGCTCCCGGTGATGATGGGTGAGTGTTGTCAGGTGTGTGTGTGGGCCAAGGGCAGGAGCCCACAGTGAGCTCCGCCCAGGCAGAGAGGGAGAGAACAGAAACAGCAATTTGTAGCCTTGTGGGGCCGACCGGGCAGGCACGGAGACCATGACACAAACCAAAAGAATGACAACGACAACAAGCTTTTCCCGATTGTTTACTCTTGCTGTCTTGTGAACAGCATCGGTGTGGTGACGTTTATTTGTTTGCTGTTTTCACCTTCTTCTCATACATGAGGATATCACCAGGTAAACTCGCGACATTTTTTTTACATTTTGTTGTTGAACAGCAATAAGACTGACTTAGTGTGTTTGAGGTAACCTCACAAATGTCACAGATGAAATATTTGGTGTTTATTTGCTGTTTGTCAGTAGAGGCTCCTGAAAAGCAAATTTACCACACATCTGTTCGACCAACACGTGTTGATCTGCGACGCCAGTTAATCTGGAACACCGGGTTTTAAAGTAGTTACGCAAAACAAAGCGTTTTCGCTCCGACCAGTCATTAAGGGTTAAGCCATTCGCCTTTATCTACTGAAAAGGCTGCCAAACCTTAAATTCAATCACATGAATGAACTTTTCCTTTATCAAAATGCAGCTGTGTGTGTGTGTGTGTGTGTGTGTGCGTGTGTGTGTGGTGGCGTGTGTGTGTGTGTGTGTGCGTGTGTGTGTGTGTGTGTGTGTATGTGTATGTAGGCTACACCTTCAGATTTTCACTCCAAAAGTACTGTGTTTGACCGAACTGTCAGAGTAAAGTTGACTGACGTGTGAGGACATGAAACCTTGTTGTAGCGTCAGTGTAAAACACTTATTGCTGTGACAGAGCTGACGTATTTACATAATCCTCTTCTTAGAAGTCCTGAGTGAACTCACACATAACAGCAAACATCCAAGTCCAAACTTGCTGTACTTGATATTTAGAAAAAAGACAGCCATTACCTTGAATGAGTCAGGGCTCCACCTCTTATAGAACAAAGACAGTAGAAAGATTTCCCAACGAGAGACAAGCTCCAGGAGGTCTTTGATTTATTGACCCACAGAAAGATGAGATGCACTGATGCTACCTCACTCAAGGCCCAGTCTAACAGTATTTTGTAAAACCGTCACATAAATGGAATCTATGTTTTGTGCTCATGGTCCATTTTTATGCCGGTGAGCCTGGATTTTTAAGAAATTACTTTTGACAGGAGGGTGTTGACAAAACAGAGTTTGCCTACTGTAACCATGAAAACACAGGTTAACCACTGTATTTTAGTCCAAACTATGATTGTCTTTCTAAACCTAACCCAGTAGCTTCTTTGAAACTTAACCCCTCAACATGTTTTAATTAGAGATAATTTAACTGAGTTAAGGACAATATGGGACACCTCGTATGCTACCTGTCCTTTATATGCCTTTCTCATTTTTGTTCTCATTCTCATGCAGTCTCAGCCCAAGATCTATTCTTATTCAATCTGCAGTAAATATTCTCTAATCTAATTGAGGATGAGGTCCCTATGATTGAAATTAACACTGGGACTCAAATTTGTGGCAAGAAATATGAATAGATTAAAGATTGCAAGCAATTCATGGGTTGTCTGGAGTCGCTCTATCTGCAGCACCAGTGTAGTAAATTGGTTAATGGTACAAACTCCAGCTACAGATTTTTTCACTGTATTTATTTCAGCACCAAATTGCAGTAAAGTCAACTTCACTTTCAAATAAAAACATTGATTTATTAAAATTATTAATGACCGCTACAACCATTTTTCTATTACTACAGACAAAACTATAGAATAAGGATTTGCGAGCCAGAGCTTCAGAAGGCTAATACTGCCCTGAAGATAATGGCAGCATGTACATGAGTGTAAGGAAACACACCCATTTTAATTAGTAAAATTTATATGATAGCCTCAGAGAGTCGATGGTTTCAATGAACTGTGTGGCAGCGGCCAGCTGCCTAAAACTGATTAAAGATTAGATTTGCCTTTGTGTCACTGTGAGCATTCTGCAAGTTCTTTAAACACTCAGTCATGTGATATAATCACAGAAAATAAATAAAAAGCGAACCCAACATCTGGAACATTCAGACTGGAATATGAAAACAAATCTAAACCAGTTAACATAAAAAAAACAGTCAACCTAGAACTGTATTCCTGGACTGGGCTCATCTACAAACATATACAGTATCTATTTCCCAGTTTCAGCTGTGAGTCCGTTACCGTGAACTACGGAGCGGCAGATTTGTGCTGCTTGTGCTGGAACTAAGCTGCACACAGGTGATGTTAGCCAGGGAAACATTACACACTGACTTTAATGGAGAGACCGGAAATAAAAACACACACAGTTTGTTGTGTGAAGAAATCAAACATGAGCTGAACAAACAGTAAACCAGTAAAGTTCCTAAAGACAAACTGTTAAAGGAGGAAACAAAGCAAACTTACAGTTTCTTCAAACACACACCAACAACAAGCTCCACTCCACACCTGGACGCTAAACACAGACACGCAGGTGAGCTGCTTCCTGGAAGGAGGCGGGACTTCCACTTGTCGTACATCAGGACAGGTGTGGGAGGGAGAGAAGGAAGATTTTCACAAAAGCAGCATGTTGTTTTTGAATGAGTATAGAATGAAAGCTCTGATTTGGACACACACACTCCAACTAACAAGGAAACAAGAAGCAGGCAGGAATGGTGCTTCACCTCACTATTGTGCTACAGAATAAAAGCTGATTATCGGTCAGCTTTATAAACACACTTTGAAATATGTCACGGGCAGAATAATCTGTTCCAAAGTGACTGCTGTAAGCCAGAAACCAACTACTTGCGCTGATGATACAAAACCTAAGAGAAATAATGAAAAGCTTATTTAACTCTGTTTTAAACACATGAAAAATGCAGAAATGATAATCATCGTCATAAGGGTCTTCTGAATTGCTCTTTATCTGGTCCCTCACCCAGGACCAATTTGCCATGGGAGACCCTACCAGGGGGCAAGGGCCCCAGGACAACATAGCCCCCTTGGATCCCTGGGAAACACAAATCCTCCATCATGATAAGGTATTAATTCATGGAGTTGTAGGGCTGTCCTGGTTGACACGCCTCTACAATGATGCGTGGAGATCAGGGGCAGTACCCCTGGACTGGCAGACCGGGGTGGTGGTTTCCCATCTTTAAGAGGGGGGAGGGAAGGGTGTGTTCCAACTACAGGGAGATCACACTTCTCAGCCTCCCTGGGAAAGTCTATGCCAGGGTGCTGGAAAGGAGAGTTCGTCTGTGAAGGTTACAAATGATCTTCTTATGGCCTCTGACAGTGGACTCATCTCTGTGCTTGTCCTGCTAGACCTCAGTGCAGCGTTCGATACTGTCGACCATAATATCCTATTAGAGCGATTAGAACATGCTGTAGGTATTACAGGTACTGCACTGCAGTGGTTTGTATCATATCTATCTAATAGACTCCAGTTTGTGCATGTAAATGGAGAGTCCTCTTCACACACTGAGGTTAATTATGGAGTTCCACAGGGTTCAGTGCTAGGACCAATTCTGTTTACATTATACATGCTTCCCTTAGGCAGCATCATTAGAAGACATAGCATACATTTACACTGCTATGCAGATGACACCCAGCTCTATCTGTCCATGAAGCCAGATAACACACACCAATGAGTTAAACTGCAGGAATGTCTTAAAGACATAAAGACCTGGATGGCCGCTAACTTTCTGCTTCTTAATTCAGATCAAACTGAGGTTATTGTACTCGGCCCTGAAAAGCTTAGAAATATGGTATCTAACCAGATTTTTACTCTGGATGGCATTACCTTGGCCTCCAGTAATGCTGTGAGGAACCTTGGAGTCATTTTGACACAGGACATGTCCTTCAACGCACATATTAAACAAATATGTAAGACTGCGTTCTTCCATTTGTGCAACATCTCTAAAGTTAGAAATATCCTGTCTCAGAGTGACGCTGAAAAACTAGTTCATGCATTTATTACTTCCAGGCTGGACGAATGTAATTCATTATTATCAGGAAGTCCAAAAAACTCCCCTGAAAAGCCTCAGCTGATCCAAAATGCTGCAGCAAGAGTCCTGACAGGGACTAGAAAGAGAGCAGATTTCTCCTGTTTTGGCTTCTCATTGGCTTCCTGTTAAATCAGAATTCCAAAATCCTGCTCCTCACATACAAGGTCTTAAATAATCAGGCCCCATCTTATCTTAATGACCTTGTAGTACCATATCACCCTATTAGAGCACTAGCTCGCTCTGCAGGCCTACTTGTTGTTCCTAGAGTATTTAAAAGTAGAATGGGAGGCAGAGCCTTCAGTTTTCAGGCCCCTCTTCTGTGGAACCAGCTTCCAGTTTGGATTCAGGAGACAGACACTATCTCTAACTTTCAAGATTAGGCTTCAAACTTTCCTTTTTGCTAAAGCATATAGTTAGGGCTGGACCAGGTGACCCTGAATCCTCCCTTAGTTATGCTGCAATAGACGTAGGGCTGCCGGGGGATTCCCATGATGCATTGAGTTTTTCCTTTCCAGTCACCTTCTCACTCACTATGTGTTAACAGACCTCTCTGCATTGAATCATATCTGTTATTAACCTCTGTCTCTCTTCCACAGCATGTCTTTATCCTGTCTTCCTTCTCTCACCCCAACCGGTCGCAGCAGATGGCCCCGCCCCTCCCTGAGCCTGGTTCTGCCGGAGGTTTCTTCCTGTTAAAAGGGAGTTTTTCCTTCCCACTGTTGCCAAAGTGCTGCTCATAGGGGGTCATATGATTGTTGGGTTTTTCTCTGTATCTATGAAGCGCCTTGAGGCGACTTTTGTTGTGATTTGGCGCTATATAAATAAAATTGAATTGAATTGAATAGAACTTCATCACTTTTACTGCATACACAGAACTGGATGGCTTTCAATACAATGTTGCTTTTACAAGACTGTTATTGAAAAGCAAAGAAACATTGTTTTAGAAAACCTGCAGGATGTGGAAGAGTTTTGATGTAATGATGGATGGAGGGCTGCAGTGATCCATACAGGACACACAGCATGAAGGTGTGAGGGACCACACGACAGAGAGCAAAGGGGCGACTCGAACAATATATACTTACCAGAATTCAATTCAATTCAATTCAATTTTATTTATATAGCGCCAAATCACAACAAAAGTCGCCTCAAGGTGCTTCATAGATACAGAGAGAAAACCCAACAATCATATGACCCCCTATGAGCAAGCACTTTGGCGACAGTGGGAAGGAAAAACTCCCTTTTAACAGGAAGAAACCTCCAGCAGAACCAGGCTCAGGGAGGGGGCGGGGCCATCTGCTGTGATTGGTTGGGGTGAGAGAAGGAAGACAGGCTAAAGACCTGCTGTGGAAGAGAGACAGAGGTTTAATAACAGATATGATTCAATGCAGAGAGGTCTGTTAACACATAGTGAGTGAAGAAGAAACACCCAGTGCATCATGGGAATCCCCCGGCAAGCCTACGTCTATTGGCAGCATAACTAAGGGAGGATTCAGGGTCACCTGGTCCAGCCCTAACTATATGCTTTAGCAAAAAGGAAAGTTTGAAGCCTAATCTTGAAAGTAGAGATAGTCTCTGTCTCCTGAATCCAAACTGGAAAGAATAACAACAAAAGATGCAAAGGGTGGGATACAGCTGGAAACTATAACATGATGAGACACGAAATAAACACACATGAGTCTGAACAAGGAACCATGGTTAGTTTAACAGGAGGACCAGACAGGACAGCACAGAGAGACGGGATGAGATCGGGGACACAAGAGAACAAATCAGGGAAAATGAGACACAAAGGCACAGAGGGACGATACCACAGGAAACACCAGATCGAAGGTCCATGAACAAACACAAGACTTACTTCACACACGAGACTAAAGGACAAAACACAGAGACCAAGATAAACAACAATAGGAGGCATGAATACAAAAGGACACAAGCAATAAACTGAAACTAGATACAATACAGTAAACAACTCAATAAATGCAGAAAAATGACAAAACACTGGGTGGATGACCCAGGATGACCCCTTATGGTGCCTGTCTTCCCCATCCTGGTGTTTGAAACCTCAGTGGGGTATACTGCATTGCAACACGTTCCTAAGTATTGTCCAAACATTGATCTAAAATCCAGCAGATTTGATTGCACCATGTAATGTTTATACATTTATATTTTTAAGGATCATGTATGTGTGTGGTCACCATGGTAAACCAGTGCTTCTCTCTGTTTTCTGCCTTGCAGGTATGTCAGTGTTATACAGAGTCAGAGGCCCCAGAAAGTGAAAGACACGCTGATGAGATCAAAAGAAGACATCCGTGATAATGTCATTCACTATGACGACGAGGGAGAGTGTGCGAGGCTGACACTGACGCGTTTCACATGGGCACCTTGTGCAAAACAGACCACAGCAGCATCTCCAACCAAGAAGAAAAATGGCTTATGGCGACGGCATTCTGATGCATCTCAGCACCCACTGTGACAATGTCAGGTCACCTGACATCCATCTGCAAACAGCCAGCTTCATCGCCATCCGGGAACAAGCCTCCACTCTTCTGCCGCGGCAGGGCGACCCAAGGCGATGCTGATTGATCAGAGAGGTCATTGAACACCGACTGAAGGAGAGCCAGCAGGGGTACGCGGCCCTACCTGCTGATTCACTGGCAACCTACGCATACGAGGGGGATGGCTCAGAGGCGCGTTCTCTCTCATCCATAGAGGACTCTTTTGTACTTGACAGTTTAGGGGATTTTAGCTCGCTTGGCGACTGGGGACAGCCAATTTAAAAACACTGGCTAGCATCCTTGACAAGCAGCCACCGTCTCTCTTTAAACGAGAGCTGAGAGGAATTGAACTGAATATAGTTCAGTTTAGGGCCAAATATTATTGAAACATGTCACTTGTCAATGTATTTCTAAAGGTGCTGCTGACGTTTTCATACAAAAGGTGTCTTGAAGCTGTGATCTCAACAGAGGCTTGTTGTTACAGTTCAGTAAGTAGTTTTTTTTTCCATGTCATTTTCTCATTATTACATCTGTGGTTTCATTTCTCTGCATGTGTGGACTGGATGGGGTGTTGCTGCAATCTGGGTGGGAATTTCAAGTCAACGGCACCTTGAGAAATATATTAGTTTAAAAAAATTGAATTGAAGCTTTCAAGCATTCTCCCAGTGGAACCTGGTTTGGGTTCATCTTTGGATTCACCTTAGTTTGGACAAGCTGGCAAGTAGGTTGCAAAAGTGAATATAAGTAAACCTCTTAAACTGGTCAGTAAAGACCCATACAGGTTTAGAGTGGGGTTTTGTTTTAGCTACTATAAAACGACCATTTGTGTTACTTTCAAGTGTCATACATCAATGAGCAGTAATTGTTTTTCCATTTAAACGCTTTTTTATGTTCCAGATCGGTGTATTTATTTTATAAAAAGAGCTAAATGTTACTTTGAATCTAAACTCCAGATGCATCTCAGTTGGGTTCGTGCTAAGAGTTCATGTGTGTGACCTGTAAGCTAAAAATCCAGACTGGAAGGTAAATGTGTATTAACTCATATTAATTTGTTTCATTGTTTTATGAAATGTTCAATCGTGCGCCTAAATAAAGTCATGAACCACAGCCACCAAAAGCCACTTCTATGTGCTCATTATTATTTAAAAAATGTGATTCATTTACAAAACTACTGTTTAAAATAACATAAACAAAATTGGCAGTTAAAAATAACAGTTAATAACATGACAGCAAATGAGAGGGGCTATGATTGTGCTTGCCTTTCAAACACAAAGACAGGATTGTATTTTTTTTTTCTGTGTTTTTAGGTTCATCACACCTTTCAAGAGCTACTAATATTAAATTGTATGTTCTATGAATGTTTTTTCGGGAGTCTGCCCCTAAGTCACCAGACACTTTGTCAGAGCTTGCATCACTGAATTTTCCTTCTCCAGATTCAGAAGAGTTCCACCTCCTTTGTGGCCTAATTGCTAATGACCCTTTTCTTTGTCGAAGCCATCCATCCATCAGCTGCTGACCTCCCTTCAGAGAAAGACTGAACTCAGAGTGGTAAAGCTAAAAAAAAAAAAATCTTTATTTTACATTTCTGGAAATGGAGACGGAACACACATGCTCAGGTCTGAATTGTCTGCAGCTAAATCCATATATATATATATATATATATATATATATATATATATATATATATATATATATATTTCTGCACTACGTCACACCAGACACACCGTTTACTTAGTTCCTCTTTTTTGTGTCTGGTTTCCTGTTCAGCTCTGCACTAAACTTCCCCTTTCCCTAAAGTCTGTTGCCAGATCGACCTGTCACCCTCTGACCTAGTTGTTTCTTATGCCTCTATTACCAAGTACAAAGACAATATAATCAGAAAATAAGCATTAGAATATATATTTATATCGTAACATTACATAAAGTTTTCTGTACTTAATTTTAAAAAGGGGAAAGCCATTCAAATTCTGAAGTAAAAAAAGCTAAATGAACATTCTCCAAGTGTGGTGATTTCATATTTATTATCTGGGATGTTGAAAGACTTTTCTGCTTGGTTGCAAACCTGCCTAAATTCATATTAGTTATTACTTCCATTACAACAATTAATTTTGGTTCTTGTTGTCATGGTCCTGGGTCGGTGACCTAGCGCTTTAAGTTTATTCTTATCATTTTCCAACTTTATTATCATGATTATTATTGTTTGAGTTCTACGTTTTATACTTCGGTCTGCCTCTGAGTCTGCGTCTGTATCTGTCTGTCTATGTGTCACCCCGTCTGTTTGTGAATCTGTCTGTTTAGTTCAATGTCTTGTATGGTTCCATTGGTCTGAGTTTCCTGTTTATTTGTGAAGGTCTGTGTCGTATGTGAGTGTGCTCAGTTACGTTTCCCCTGTCTCGTCAGCTGTGATTTCTCCCAGGTGTGTTCCCCTCCTGTCGCTCCTCCCGTGATTACTGGCCGTCTGTGTATTTAAAGCCCTGTGTTTCTTCTGTGTCAGTGTCGCGTTGTACCCTCAACTTGCTGTGTGTTTTGTAATGTCCTGTTCCTCCAGGACCCATCGGTTTAGAGTTTTGTTTTTGTAAGTTTTATTTCGTGAATCATTCCTCCAGCAATAAAGCTGCGTTTTCCTTTATTCCCATCTCCAAGAGGTCCTGCAATTTTGGGTCCACCACTTCTGCTTGCCTGCCACACAGCCAACCATGACACTTGTGACATGATATGTACTACTATGTGATCGATAAGCATTAGGAAGCTTATTTCCAATCTTACCAACCACTCCAAGCCATTTAGACTTTATAAAAAGAAACAAATAGTTAGTGCCTGTTAGAACCACTAAAGATCCGAGGACAACATTATAATTGAAACCTGATAACTAGAAACAGAGATTACATTTGTTTAAAAAGAATATATAATTCAACACATCCCCCTTCCTTTTCAATTATCAAAATTTGTATATCTATGAGGGAAATGTACTGGTAGTTAGAAAAGCCAGCAAAAAACATTAACTTTCTTAATAATGAAATATTGTTGAATAGTGTGAAATATATCACTTCATTAAAAAACTTTGAAATATCGTATAGGTACGGTAATTCATGTAGAAAAACAATTGGTTGCATTAATAGTTTTATTAGGGTGAAGAGAGTAAAAGTCTACATTCAGGGGACACCAGAGTATCTCATCTTAAATAACATATGGTTAATATATTCTGTAATTTTATAAATGTTAAAAGTGGGGCCATGTGTTACCATCAATATGATGAAAATAGTGACAGTCGGGACAATCATAACATTATACAAAACAAATATACTGCCATAGCTTTCTTTATTCCCCTTGCCATCAATGGGATATTTCCAAAGCAAAAAAACAAATCCCGTCATACTGTCTGTTGAAAACTTTATCATGGTCATAGTTGTAATCCTTTGGCTTTTTTTTTTTGGTGTAATTACAGTTACTAGTTTAAGAAATGCTGTCATTGAATCACATATAACAAAAATCCCAAGTAACTAGTTTGGTTGTCTATTTCTGTATGTATATTTCTGTTCCTATTATTGCACACTATTGCATTTTTTTCAAGACATTTGCGTAATGAGTTTAATAAATAGATAAATATATTTGTGGGTAAATATTAAATAGATATTACACTTTTTAACTTAAATCCCAACTAAACAGGAAAAGAAGAAGTAAACAGTACATAAAAAAAAATCCTTTCACAGTTGTAGTGTTTTTATTGGGGTTTCCATGATTTACCCATTAATAGATGGTAAAAGACAAAGAGTGCGACTAATAGAGGGATTACATTCATTCTGACAGAAGATGCGTTGACTTGTTTGTCGTCGTGATGATATAGCTGTTGAAGGCATTTAGTGGTTGTTGTTGCAGCTGTTTGTCATGGTTTGAGTAAGCTTTGGTGGTGGTGGAGCTGCAGTTATTGTTGTGTGGCAGCAGTTTTGTGAGGTTGGAGCAACTGTTGTTGTTGTGTAGCAAGCAGTTGTAGTGGTTCGAGCAGTTGTGTGTTGTTTGTAGCAGCAGTTGTAGTGGTTCGAGCTGTTGTCGTGGTTGTTGCCACGGTAGTTGTGATTGGAGCAGTTGTTGTTTTGGTTGAAGTAGCTGTTGTAGTTGTTGGAGCTGCAGCTGATGTTGTTGTAGAAGAAGTCGTTTTGGTTGGACCAACTGTTGTTGTTGTGGTTGGAGAAGCTGTTGTTGTTGAGAGCAGCAGCTGATGTTGTTGTAGCAGCAGTTGCTGTGGTTGGAACAACTGTTGTTGTCATGGAGCAGCAGTTGTAGTGGTTGGAGCAGTTGTTGTTGTTAGCAACTGTTGTTGTGGTTGGAGTAGCAGTTGTGGTTGGAGCTGCAGCTGATGTTGTTGTAGCATCAGTTGTAGGGTTGGAGTAGCTGATGTGTTGTAGCATCAGTTTGTAGTGGTTGGAGTAGCTGTTGTTGTTGGAGCTGCCGCTGATGTTGTTGTTGTTGCCACTGTAGTTGTGATTGGAGAGAGCTGTTGTCGTGGTTGGTGGAGCAGCTTGTTGTCGTGGTTGGTGCCACAGTTGTGGTTGGAGCGGCTGCTGTTGTTGTGGTTTGGAGCAGCTGCTGTTGTTGTGGTTGGAGCAGCTGCTGTTGGGGTTGGAGCAGCTGTGGTTGTGGTTGGTGCCACAGTTGTTGTGGTTGGAGCAGCTGTGGTTTTTGTTGTAGTAGCAGTTGTAGTGGTTGGAGCAACTGTGTTGTTGTTGTTGTTGTTGTTGAAGCAGCAGTGGTTGTTGTTGTTGCCACTGTAGTTGTGGTTGGAGCAGCTGCTGTATGTGGTTGAGGAGCATCTGCTGTTGTTGTTGTAGCAGCTGTTGTTGTTGTTGGACCTGCAGTTGTTGGTGGCTTGAGTTAGCAGTTGTTGTTGTTGGAGCATCAGTTGTAGTGGTTGGTGCCACAGTTGTTGTGGTTGGAGCAGCCGTGGTTTTGTTGTTGCCACTGTAGTTGTGGTTGGAGCAGTTGTTGTTGTTGTTGGAGCAGCTGATTTTGTTGTTGGAGGAGCTGTTGTTTTTATGTGGACCTGCAGTTGTTGTGGCTTGAGTAGCTGTTGTTGTTGTTGGTGCCACAGTTGTTGTGGTTTTGGAGCAGCAGTAGTGTGTGGTTGGAGCAGCAGTGGGTTGTGGTTGGAGCATAGCTGTTGTTGTGGTTGGAGTTCCTGCTGGTTGTAGTTGGAGCAGCTGTTGTTGTGGTTGGAGGTGCTGCATGTTGTAGTTGGAGCAGCTTTTGTTGTGGTGTAACAGCAGTTGTTGTGGTTTGAGCAGCTGTTGTTGTGGTTGGAGCAGCTGTTGTTGTTGGTTGGTGCCACAGTTGTTGTTGTGGTTGGTGCCACAGTTGTTGTTGTGGTTGGAGGAGCAGTTTTTGTGGGTTGCAGCAGCTTTGGGTTGTTGTTGGGAGCAGCAATTGTAGTGGTTGAAGGCAGCTGGTTGTTGTTGGAGCAGCAGCAGCAGTGGTTGTTGTTGGAGCAGCTTGTGGTTGTTGTTGGAGGAGCCGTGGTAGTGGTTGAAGCAGCAGTTTGTTGTGGTTGGTGGCACAGTTGTTGTAGTTGTAGCAGCCGTGGTTGTTGTTGTTGCCATTGTAGTTGTGGTTGGAGCAGCCGTTGTTGTGGCCAATTTTAGTTGTGGTTGGAGCAGCTGTTGTTTTGTTTGAGCAGCTGTTGTAGTGGTTGGAGTAACTGTTGTTGTTGTTGGAGCAGCAGTGGTTGTGGTTGGAGCAGCTGTGGTTGTTGTTGGAGCAGCAGTGGTTGTGGTTGGAGCAGCAGTGGTTGTTGTTGGAGGAGCAGTTGTTGTTGTTGGAGCAGCTGTTGGGGTTGGTGCTACAGTTGTTGTGATGGTAGCAGCTGTTTTTGTTGTTGTTGTTGCCACTGTAGTTGTGGTTGGAACAGCTGTGGTTGTTGTTGGAGGAGCAGCTGTTGTTGTGGTTGGAGCAGCTGTGGTTGTTGTTGGAGCAGCAGTTGTAGTGGTTGGAGCAGCTGTTGTTGTGGTTGGAGCAGCAGTTGTTGTGGTTGGAGCAGCTGTTGTTGTGGTTGGAGCAGCTGTGGTTGTTGTTGGAGCAGCAGTTGTAGTGGTTGGAGCAGCTGTTGTTGTGGTTGGTGCCACAGTTGTTGTGGTTGGAGCAGCTGTTGTTGTTGTTGGAGCAGCAGTTAAAGTGGTTGGAGCAACTGTTGTTGTGGTTGAAGCAGCTGTTGTTTTGGTTGGTGCCACAGTTGTTGGAGCAGCAGTTGTTGTGGTTGGAACAACAGTTGTTGGAGCAGCAGTTGTTGTGGTTGGAGCAGCAGTTGTTGTGGTTGGAGCAGCTGTTGTTGTGGTTGGAGCAGCAGTTGTTGTTGTTGGAGCAGCAGTTGTTGTGGTTGGAGCAGCAGTTGTTGTGGTTGGAGCAGCTGTTGTTGTGTTGAAGCAGCTGTTGTTTGGGTTGGTGCCACAGTTGTTGTGGTTGGAGTAGCTGTTGTTGTTGTTGGAGCAGCAGTTGTTGTTGTTGGAGCAGCTGTTGTTGTGGTTGGTGCCACAGTTGTAGTGGTTGGAGTAGCAGTGTTGTTGTTGTGAGCAGCTGTTGTAGTGGTTTAGCAACTGTTGTTGATGTGGAGCAGCATTTGTTGTGGTTTGCGCAGCTGTTGTTGTTTGTTGGAGCAGCAGTTTTTGTTGTTGTAGCAGCTGTTGTTGTGGTGGTTGGAGCAGCTGTGGTTGGGGGGGTTGGAGGAGCAGTTGTAGTGTTGGAGCAGCAGCTGTTGTGGTTGGAGCAGCTGTGGTTGTTATTGGAGCAGCAGTTGTTGTGGTGGTGCCACAGTTGTTGTGGTTGTAGCAGCCGTTGTTGTGGTTGTAGCAGCTGTTGTTGTGGTTGTAGCAGGCAGTTGTAGTGGTTGGAGCAGCAGTTGTTGTTGTTGGAGCAGCAGTTGTTGTTGTTGGAGCAGCCGTTAGTGGTTGGAGAAACAGTTGTTTGTGGTTGCAGCAGCTGTTGTTGTTGTTAGAGCAGCTGTTGTTGTTGTTGGAGCAGCAGTTGTAGTGGTTGGAGCAACTGTGGTTGGAGCAACTGTTGTTGTTGCTCGATCAGCAGTTGTTGTGGTTGGAGTGGCTGTGGTTGTTGTTTGAGCAGCAGTTGTAGTTGTTGGAGCACTGGTGTTTGTTGTGGAGCAACTGTTTGTTGAGTAGCAGTTGTTGTTTGTTGGAGCAGCTGTTGTTGTTGTTGGAGCAGCAGTTGTTGTGGTTGGTGGCACAGTTGTTGTGGTTTGTTCCACAGTTGTTGTGGTTGGAGTAGCTTTTGTTGTGGTTGGAGCAGCTGTTGTTGTTGTTGTAGCAGCTGTTGTTGTGGTGGTTGGAGCAGCTGTGGTTGTGGTTGGAGCAGCTGTGGTTGTTGTTGGAGCAGCTGTTGTTGTGGTGGTCGGAGCAGCAGTTGTTGTGGTTGGAGCAGGTGTGTGGTTGTTGTTGGAGCAGCAGTTGTAGTGGTTGGAGCAACTGTTGTTGATGTTGGAGCAGCAGTTGTTGTGGTTTGCGCAGCTGGTTGTTGTTGGAGCAGCAGTTGTTGGAGCAGCTGTTGTGTGGTGGTTGGAGCAGCAGTTGTAGTGGTTGGAGCCGCAGTTGTTGTGGTGGTGCCACAGTTGTTGTGGTTGGAGCAGCTGTGGTTGTTATTTGTGCAGCAGTTGTGGTGGTTGGAGCAACTGTTGTTGTTGTTGGAGCAGCAGTTGTGGTTGTTGTTGGAGCATCAGTTGTTGTGGATGGTGCCACAGTTGTTGTGGTTGGAACAGGTGTTGTCGTGGTTGTTGCCACAGTTGTTTTTGTTGGAGCAGCTGTTGTTGTGGTTTGAGCAGCTGCTGTTGTGGTTGGAGCAGCTGTTGTTGTTGGAGCAGCTGTTGTTGTGGTTGGAGCAGCAGTTGTTGTGGTTTGAGCGGCTGTGGTTGTTGTTGTTGGAGCAACTGTTGTTGTTGAAGCAGCAGTTGTTGTTGTTGGAGTAGCAGTTGTAGTGGTTGGAGAAACTGTTGTTGTGGTTGGAGCAGCTGTGTTGATGTTGTGGGGCAGCAGTTGTAGTGGTTGGAGTAGCTGTTGTTGTTGGAGTAGCAGTTTGTTGTTGTTGGAGCAGCAGTTGATGTGGTTGGAGCAGCTGTAGTTGTTGTTGAGCAGCAGTTGTAGTGGTTGGGCAACTGTTGTTGTTGTTGGAGCAACTGTTGTTGGAGCAGCAGTTGTTGTTGGAGCAGCTGTTGTGTGGTTGGTTCCACAGTTGTTGTGGTTTGTTCCACAGTTGTTGTGGTTGTTGCCACAGTTGTTGTGGTTGGAGCAGCTTTGTTGTGGTTGGAGCAGCTGTTGTGGTTGGAGCAGCTGTTGTTGTGGTTGGAGCAGCTGTTGTTGTGTTGGAGCAACTATTGTTGGAGCAGCAGTTGTAGTGGTTGGAGCAGCAGTTGTTGTGGTTGGAGCGCTGTGTTGTTGTGGAGCAGCAGTTGTGTGTTGGAGCAGTTTTGTGGTTGGAGCAGCTGTTGTGTGGTGGACAGCAGTTGTTGTGGTTGCAGCAGCTGTGGTTGTTGTTGGAGCAGCAGTTGGTGGTTGGAGCAGCTGTTGTTGTTGTTGGAGTTGCTGTGTTTGGTTGGAGCAGTTGTGTTGTTGTTGGAGCAGCAGTTGTGTGTTGTTGGAGTCTGTTGTAGTCGAGCAGTTGTGTGTGTTGGAGCAGCTGTGTTGTTGTGGTTTGGAGCAACTGTTGTTGTTGTGAGCAGCAGTTGTAGTGGTTGGAGCAGCTGTGTTGTTGTTGGAGCAGCAGTTGTTGTGGTTGGAGCAGCTGTGGTTGTTGTTGAGCAGCAGTTGTAGTGGTTGGAGCAGCTGTTGTTGTTGTTGGAGTTGTTGTGTGGAGTTGCTGTTGTAGTGGTTGGAGCAGTTGGTGTTGTTGGAGCAGCAGTTGTGTTGTTGGAGTTGCTGTTTGTAGTCGTTGGAGCAGTTGTGGTTTGTTGGAATAGCTGTTGTTGTGGTTTGAGCAACTGTTGTTGTTGTTGAAGCAGCAGTTGTTGTGGTCGGAGCAGTATGGTTGTTGTTGGAGCAGCAGTTGTTGTGGTTGGAGCAGCTGTGGTTGTTGTTGGAGCAGCAGTTGTAGTGGTTGGAGCAGCTGGGTTGTTGTTGGAGCAGCAGTTGTTGTTGTTGGAGCAGCTGTTGTTTGTTGTTAGAGCAGCAGTTGTTGTGGTTTGAGCAGCTGTTGTAGTGGTTGGAGCAGCTGTTGTTGTTTTTGGAGTTGCTGTTGTGTGGTTTGAGCAGCTGTTGTTGTTGTTGGAGCAGTTTGTTGGGTTGGAGCAGCTGTTGTTGTTGTTGGAGTTGCTGTTGTAGTGGTTGGAGCAGCTGGTGTTGTTGTTGGAGCAGTAGTTGTTGTTGTTGGAGCAGCAGTTGTAGTCGTTGGAGCAGCTGTGGTTGTTGTTGGAACAGCTGTTGTTGTGGTTTGAGCAACTGTTGTTGTTGTTGAAGCAGCAGTTGTTGTGGTTGGAGCAGTAGTGGTTGTTGTTGGAGCAGCAGTTGTTGTGGTTGGAGCAGCTGTGGTTGTTGTTGGAGCAGCAGTTGTAGTGGTTGGAGCAGCTGTTGTTGTGGTTGGAGGAGCAGTTGTAGTGGTTGGAGCAGCTGGTGTTGTTGTTTGGAGCAGCAGTTGTTGTGGTTGGTGCCACAGTTGTTGTGGTTTGTGCCACAGTTGTTGTTGTTGGAGCAGCTGTTGTTGTGGTTGGAGCAGTTGTTGTTGTGGTTTGAGCAGCTGTTGTTGTTGTTGGAGCAGCAGTTGTTGTGGTTAGAGCAGTAGTGGTTGTGTTGGAGCAGCAGTTGTTGTGGTTGGAGCAGCTGTGGTTGTTGTTGGAGCAGCAGTTGTAGTGGTTGGAGCAGCTGTTGTTGTGGTTGGAGGAGCAGTTGTAGTGGTTGGAGCAGCTGGTGTTGTGTTGGAGCAGCAGTTGTTGTGGTTGGTGCCACAGTTGTTGTGGTTTGTGCCACAGTTGTTGTTGTTGGAGCAGCTGTTGTTGTGGTTGGAGCAGTTGTTGTTGTGGTTTGAGCAGTTGTTGTTGTTGTTGGAGCAGCAGTTGTTGTGGTTGGAGCAGCAGTTGTAGTGGTTGGAGCAGCTGGTGTTGTTGGCGCAGCTGTTGTTGTTGTTGGAGCAACTGTTGTTGTGGTTGGAGCAACTGTTGTTGTGGTTGGAGCAGCAGTTGTAGTGGTTGGAGCAGCTGTTGTTGTGGTTTGAGCAGCTGTTGTTGTTGTTTGGAGCAGCTGTTGTTGTGGTTGAGCAACGTTGTTGTGGTTGGACATGCAGTTGTATGGTTGGAGCAGCTGGTGTTGTTGTTGGAGCAGCTGTTGTTGTGGTTGGAGCACTGTTGTTGTGGTTGGAGCAGCAGTTGTAGTGGTTTGAGCAGCTGGTGTTGTTGTTGGAGCAGCTGTTGTTGTTGTTGGAGCAGCTGTGGTTGCTGTTTGAGCAGGAGTTTGTTGTTGGAGCAGCAGTTGTAGTGGTTGGAGCAACTGTTGTTGTGGTTGGAGTAGCTGTTGTTGTGGTTGGTGGCACAGTTGTTGTGGTTGTGCCACAGTTGTTGTGGTTGGAGCAGCTGGTGTTGTTGTAGCAGCAGTTGTTGTTGTTGCAGCAGCTGTTGTTGTGGTTGGTGCCACAGTTGTTGTGGTTGGAGCAACTGTTGTTGTGGTTGGAGCAGCTGTTGTTGTGGTTTGAGCAGCTGTTGTTGTTGTTGGAGCAGCTGTTGTTGTGGTTGGAGATGCAGTTGTAGTGGTTGGAGCAGCAGTTGTTGTTGTTGGAGCAACTGTTGTTGTGGTTGGAGCAGCAGTTGTAGTGGTTTGAGCAGCTGTGGTTGTTGTTGGAGCAGCTGTGGTTGTGGTCGGAGCAGCTGTTGTTGTGGTTGGAGCAGCTGTGGTTGTGTTTGAGTAGCAGTTGTTGTTGGAGCAGCAGTTGTAGTGGTTGGAGCAACTGTAGTTGTGGTTGGAGCAACAGTTGTTGTGGTTGTTGCCACTGTAGTTGTAGTTGGGTTGGCTGTGGTTGTGGTTGGTGCTGCAGTGGTCGAGGGTGAATTACAGGTTGGTCCTGTTGTTATGGTACCAATGCTCTCTATGAACGGTAGAGATTTCAAGCTTGAGGCAGCTGCACAGGTTCTTAGATGCACATCCGTAAGCTGGGAAAGTGTTGGTGCCGTCGGTCACTGCAGATGAAAAATTTTTATTGTCATGACATATCATATTTAAAGCATTAGTTAAGACATCTTAAAAATGAGTTTGCTGATATCCAGTATTAAATCCTCCCAATTCTTTTATTCTTTGGGCTGAAGGAAGGACAATTCTTGGTGTATAAATGCTCAATCAACTTTTATTCCATACAAATCACTTTATGAGCACAAACCATCCGGATCGGGAGACATGCATGCAGAGGGGCACAGCAAATCTCAAAATGGTGGAGCGTTACCCAAAGCTTTTATAGCCTCTGTTGACCCCCACCTAGTCGTAAAAAGCCTAAACTTACATACCCTCTAACTCTCAGTGAGCCTGTGTTATGACCTTGGCTCCCTGTCTTTCTGACATAGAGAAAGGTGGGGGTAGAACTTCTGTGGAATGTGGTCTGTCTCCTCCACTATCAGAAAAAAGGGCCCTCTGCACACAATATTCTCTTCTTAACTCAGCAGTATGACATGCAGTGAACAGTGTAAATCATTCACAGT
>NW_024387423.1:11856683-11886525 GCF_900408965.1 Simochromis diagramma | reverse complement strand
ATCAGCAGGTGGATTAAAGAAAGAAAAAAAGAAAGTGCCTCGGTGTGTGACTTTCTTTCTCCAGTGTTTCGCTATAAAAGGAAATGAGATGTGCTATAGGAACAAAACCAAGATAGATAACGCCCACAAGCACAAGAAAAACTACACAGATGGTGATAGCTCTGCCCAGACTCATTGATAATAAAGCCAGTGAGAGTCGGGTATAGAAGTACTTTGCACTGTTATCTTGAAATACACTTTACAACTTTTTTAAGGCAGCTGCCATTCCTGCTGTTAAAGTTCTTCTATAATATAAATCCTTAAGCTAACAGAATGTAAGTAAAGCTACTTTTTATTCCGTGTCCTATCAACAAAATGTTCACATTTTAAATGAAAAGCCTGCCACAAATATCTCAGTTTGTTAGGAAGGAGTTTACAGTGCATGGGATTTTTTTTTTTTTAAACTGAGATACCAAATTGGGTATTGTGAATCATGTAACTCTACTCATATTAGTATCATCTGTGAAACTTCTGGTATCATACCCATTTTAAACTGCTTTATAAAAAGCTTAAACATTGGTAGCCTTTGCTCAACTCGAAAAAAATTCTAGTTATATATAAATGTTTCAGCAGAATCAAAACTTTTACTTTTCTTTTGCTTAATCCATCCATCTATCCTTATCTCATTCAAGGTGGCCAGTCTTTCACACAGCTAACTTACAGACAGACAAAAACTCACACACACTCACTCACACTACAACCAATTTAGAATCACCAATTAACCTAACCAACATGTCTTTAAAGTGTGGGAGGAAGCTGGAGTACCCGGAGAAAACCCACAGGACGAGCAAGCCCCTCAGGAAAAGGCCTCCAGCTGTACAGTACAGAAGTCTACCTGCACCTGTGTTTTCAGTTTAAAATTCAGCCCCGATGGCTGTGGGTTAAAAAAAATCCTCCAGACACCAGTTTGCCCTCCTTAATCAAGCCTTAACTGATTGCGCAGCATTACACTCTAAAATAATACCGGACGAAGACACTAGCAAACATAATGCCTCGCTAGCCAACCATCCCTGGAGATGTGTCTAATGATTTCTCCATCACTTAGCAGCTGCATCTGCCAGCAATGTTGAACAGCTCCATTCTGATCAACAACAGTCCATAAATCAACAGTTCGGTTGGTGAACACACAGCTGGGAGGCATGCAGCTATTCACTCTCTAAAATGTATCAATATCCCACAGAAACGCCCCTCAGCCACAGCCTTTCACTTGACTAACAGAAGAATTGTCTTAGCTGACACAAGGCAGGGAGGGAAAAGAGGAAGATGGAAAAGCAAAAATCGCTGCTTCATTATGTGTCTGTCTCTGACTCGGGGCATGTTTTCTCTCATACTTTTCTTTTCTAACTCCGTATCACTCAGACAGCAAACACAGACACATACAGGGAAAAAAGAGAGCGCGCACACGTGCACTCTTTGTCCCCATCTTGGAGACAAACACAACCCTTCAGACTCAGCCGCTCGATCACACAGCTTTCGGTGTTTGACTCAGTGAGTATCCGTGGGGCCCAGGGACCGTTACTGCTGCCACTGCAGTCTTCCACTGTCCTCCTCCTTCACCTCCTCCGCCGCCTCCTCCTCGTTGCTAGCCTCAGCCTCGCTCCTGCACTCTCATTTGCTGAGCGCCGGTGACAGGCAGCAACACAATTGGTCAGCGACGGTACTGGATACAACGTCATGCCACTGTGGCTTGTGGCGGTGCAGAAATCAGAGACGTGTTCTGAGTTATTGGCAGTTTTTCAGCAGTGTGTGGAGTATCATATTAGATCATTACATCTGGAAGAAGCTGGAGGGGCAGGACAGACAGCGGAGATGAAAAGGAACGTTTTAATTATCACCGTTATTGGCTTCCCACATAGCATCTAATTTGTTTGAAAGAATAATGTGCAATATATCCCAGAGCAACAACAGTGCATTTGTGAAAAAAGTAACATGGAGCAGAAGCACCAACTGCTACAAATAATGGAAAACATGACTATACTGGCTGGTTTGTTTATAGTTTTGATGTAGCACAGGCAGACTGTTCCTCCTATGATTTTTGATTTCTTTGGATTAGCCTGTGTTTTCTCTCTCTGTCCTCTTCCTTAGTGCTGATTGTTTGGTGGCCCACCTCCATGCATATATAGCCAGAGGGGGCCAAGTGGAGAGATCTCCTCCACCAGACTGTTGACTCGGGCTGTTGTCTTTAGTTTTATTGTTTAGTTATTAACTGAATTCACTAGTTTACTGTCTGGTGTAAAGTTAGGAGGAGCCTGAACCTAATCTTTCAAACCTAATTGCTTTGTGGATCCCATCACCTATATTTGTGGCATGCTATGTGTTGGGTTCCTGAGTTTGGTGACCACAATACACTGAACAGGAATGGAGACAATGTAAGAGAGATGCACTCGTGCTGTGTAAGATTTTAGAAAATACACCTCATTTTGAGAGTTGAAAGATCAAATTGGATGAGACTTTCCAACTAAAAACCTAATTTGTATAAGCTCTTTTTAAATGCATTCAGACTGAGTGTAAATTTAAGTCAATCTTGAAGTTGGTGTAAGGCAGAGGTCTCCAACCCCCGGGCCACGGACCGAGTTTGGTACTGGGCTGCGAGAGTTGAGGTTCGGGTGTGAAATTTATCGTTTTCAGGGTTTTTATCGTTAACTCGGTTTCCCTGGGTCTTTTCCCGTGCTGTAGTTATGTGTCTTATTTTGAAAGAAATATTTACAAGTTACCATAGCGATCAGAGAGCATTAAAGGGGCAGAGAGGAGGATGTTACTCTCAAATTTGTTGGAGCATTTCAGGAGGACGCTGCTAATAAAGTTACACAATTACACAGTGAATTAGCGTTTATTACTATATTTACAAAATACCACAGTTTTGTCTTGGCCTTTTCATTTTATTTTGTTGTATTTATCCGCGACACCTTAAAGGCCGGTCCGTGAAAATATTGTCTGATATTAAACCAGTCCGTGGCGCAAAAAAGGTTGGGCACCGCTGGTGTAAGGCGATGTAAAATTGGCATACTGTCTACAGTGATGCTGGTGTTTCAACAGTTTCCAGTTCATGGCAAGCTTAGGCGGGGTGGTTCCTGCCTCATTCCTTAACATCCAAACTAATTTCCTGTCATCTGAGGGTGACAGTTTGGGTCATCTGCAACATCTAGGCAAAGGGGTGACACATCCAAATAACTTGCAATTACGTACAGCTATTTGAACTGATAGTGTTGGACCTGGAATGGACCTCAACCCTATTGTAGAATTTTGGGCTATGCTTAAAAGCTGGGTCTGTACCAGGAAACCCAATTTAAATGAACTCCACAAATTCTGCCAAAAAGAGTTGTCAAATATCCAACCAGAATTAAACCAGAAGGCTGCTGATGGCTATCAAAAGCATGTGATAAAGATGCTACTTGCTAACTGATATTTTACCAAAAACTAATGGAGAATATGTATTTTTACATATATTGTATTGTAACTTTGAGCCTCTTTGTTTCATTTTTATCCTGTCGATTAAAGAAAATCCAAAATAAATTCAAACTCGGTCCTTGTTAGATCAAGTTATCATCAAAAAGTCATTCCATAAAAAGTCAACCAAACCTACAATAAAGTTTCCACCTGACATTCTAAGAATCTGCAAAGAAAAAGTGAGGTCATTTTGAATTTCAGGAGAAAAAAAAAGGTGGGACAGAGCTATGTTTACCACTGTGTAGCATCCCTTATTTTAACAGACTGGCTGCTGGACTTTCAAAAGGGGATTCAAGTTGTTAAACAGTCCTGGCTTTTCTCTGCTGTAGTTTTGCTGAAAACTCTAGATTACAGGCATTTGTAGCAGAACGGATCACATGGGTGTGGACCAAGCTGCTATTTTCAGGGTGTCACATGAGCTTGTTTTCCTTCCTGCTTTATTGTATGTGAAAAAGTTGTCACTCTTGGTACAAGAACATGACACTCTCTGTCCTTGTTATTAATTTAAATGACTTAACACAACTGTTAGATTTTAATTGTCCACAAGAAGTTTGATGCATGGAGTCAGGACATCTTCACCTAGCTACACCTAACTGAGCATTAAAAAGCTTTAAAGTAAAAACTATCATTTTTCTAATGCTAGCAAAAGCCCGGAGAGCTTTTGGTTTTATTCATCAGTTCAGAATTTTCTCTTTAGTGTCGAATCTGCTCTTATTTGTTGTTACTAATTAGTCTGGTTGCTATCAGAAAAGCTTCAGGAGCGGAGAAGGCAGAGGGTTTGGTGATATAAGGTGGACTAGTGGGAGGGGAGTAGTTCAAAAGTTTAAAAAAAAAAGACAAAATATTTTTTCCTTCTTTCTTTTCTCCTTTGTTTGGGTCTGAGAGAGAGATAGAACAAAGCTGCCGGTGATTACAACATCCCATCTGACACAAGAGCAAGAGGGCTGCTGTGAAACCATGCTCATTTGTTGAAGTGCAACCCTTTGATGGGCTGCCTGCTCTAAGTATGAACAAAAAACATATGCTAGACCTCCATAGCCGTTCTCATTAACACCAGTCCTTGAAAACACCGAGCGGGACCCTGCTGTCTGACTGTTGGACAGATTCAAGGCTCTACCGCATGAGGGCGGCTACATGTTTAACTGTATAAGTGGCCTTGAAAAGGCCTAGCCTTTCTTTCCTATGGTGATCATGAGGATGCCCCATTCTGTGGCACTACCGTCACATTGCTGGCCCAAATATTATTTGGACTTGGGTTTTCAGATGAGCAAATACTAGTGCTTATCCGTGCTTAATTACATTTGAGATGCTTGTGTGAAGCGTTTGATTGAGCGGGGTTTAAGAAGACCTTTAGTTGGAGAGAATATTATAGGTAATTTTGGCTGCTCCCCCCCCAAAGGGTCGCCACAGTGGGTGAGTGGATCCACATATTTGATTTTCCCCCAGTACTTCCCTGCCAAGCTTGGGAATGGCGCTAGAAGTACATTTGCTTGCGACCCCCAAAGCTGGCTTCCTCTTTCACATGTCAGACAAACATGATGCACATACATAGATCAAATATGAGCTTGTTTCCACTGTGGGCTTATAGAACTGGGATGTCAAACTCATTTTACATGGTGGAACTTTCCCCTTCTGTCAGTGTAAAGATGTTTAAACTACACATTCAATCTCCGACATATGTAATATAAGATAAAGAAGTGCAATTTTAACAGTACATCTCTGTGTTTCTACATGATATAGAAATCCTGCTAGAGTAAATGAACAAAATTTGTCAACATGGCTCTTTGTACTTAAATTGAAAAGAAAGAAATGCGTAAAATGACAGAAAAAAAACTGTGTTGCTCATTGCCCACACTGTGCTATCATTATAAAACAAAAGTTCCCTTTAATTTACAGAAAATGTCCTTTTTTATGGACATGCCTGTAAAAAACAAAAACAACCCCAAACAACATTTCTAAAGTACATCGAGAAAAATGGTAAATGGCCTGTATTTGTATAGCGCTTTTCTAGTCCCTAAGGACCCCAAAGCGCTTTACACAACCAGTCATGTGAATGGGTGGAAGCTACATTGTAGCCACAGCCACCCTGGGGTGCACTGACAGAGGCGAGGCTGCCGGACACTGGCGCCACTGGGCCCTCTGACCACCACCAGTATGCAACGGGTGAAGTGTCTTGCCCAAGGACACAACGACCAAGACTGTCCAAGCTGGGGCTCGAACTGGCAACCTTCCGATTATAAGGTGAACACCCAACTCTTGAGCCACGATCGCCCCGCCTCAATGACAGGAACTTTTCTGTCATTGAAATATTTATTACTTATTTACTTAGGTATGGCGTAAATGGCCATGGCAGAGGTCGTCTTTAGCAGGAAAAAGCTGTGGAACTTACGAAAATACAGTTTATACAGGTTTATTCCTTTCTACAGTTTCCAGAACTATCCATTGGGTCGAATTGGAGTCTTTGCTGAGCTGATTGGATCCGCATTAAAATTGTCCCTGTTCAAAGTTACAAGCTAACATTTTCAGACACAGAATTTGAACATCCACTAACTGAGCAACTAAAGATTACAGTGTTGAGAAAACTGAAAACACAAGCTTTAAAATTGGTTCAAATTAAAATTCTGTCAGGTCTGACAGGCGTCAGCAGCTGTGCTGCCACATTTTGATAGCAACTGTAAAGACAACGTGTTCTGAATTCCCTACAGTTCACACCTGTGATTGCCTTCATCTCCATAGCAACAGCATACAGAACGAAATATGATTTCTCTGAATTAAAACTGATGACCACAAACACAAAACACAGGCTTCTGTGTTCAGTAACATTGAAAAGATTGGCAGTCCTTCACGGTGCAGTTCTAATAAACCATGCTCCTGGAGGAGTGACAGGCTACATAAAGGTTATATTTTTTATTCTTGTTTTTGTATCTCAGTACAGTCGTCTCCTCTGTGTATCTGTGCTAAATTCTATGAGTTGCAAAAAAAATTAACTTCATTGTATTTTCTCACTTGCACATCTGTTCATTGTTTGATGGCAAGCACTGACTGCAGGCACCGTCATCTGTTAGCACTGGTGTCACTGGCACCAGCTGATCAGGTTACACGTCCTAGATAGTCCGAAGCTGGAGGCGTACTTTGGTTTGAGGTCACTCTGGTCAAGCCTGACTTGTAAAGAACTGCAAATGTGTATACCTGGAAGGATAATCTCCTCCTTCCAGTCCACAGTTTTATTTCTTGAATCAACTCTTCCTTTTCTCATCTTTTCCCACGCTCTTCTTGTCAGTCATTATCCTCCCTCTTTCTGCCCTCTATACAGTTGGCAGTCTGGTCAGCTCAAGCTGGTCAACCTGATGTCGTTCTGTAGCAGGAGCCATTGGCAGAGCTTGGCACATTGTGTGGTCTGCTGAAATTCACCGAGCACACTCACATAAGTGGAAATGGGAAGGGCCTCTCATACTCACAAGTGCACACAAATCCACCAGCACACTTGACATAAAATACTGTTGGATAGGACAAATCCGGTCGACAAGTTAGGAAAACATCAGTGGCTTGGCAAGTGGTTAACCTTTCAATAAGTGCAGATATAAGGAGGATAAGAAGTGTCAGATCAGACCGAATCTAGAAGATAAGAGTGTGTGCCGTATTGCTCGGAGAACGAACAGCTCCCAAATGGAGAGTGACAGTTGAGATGGACATAGCAAATGAAGACAGAGCCTCAAGGATGTCTATGTGCAGCTGTCAATCACATCAGACTCTCACACCAAATCGTTATTACACAGAAGCTATAAACTGGTGCTCTGACGTGAGATGTAAGTACAAAAAATACCTTCCAGTCAAAGTAAAACAACTTTCAGTAATGAGAGTCTTCACATTTATATCAATCTTCTGCATCTAATTATCTAATTTGCCAGGATTGCATTTAATTGCTGTCTTATGTGAAATCTCCTTTAACTGGTAGTAAAGCACACACATCCAACGGACCCGCTTCTTGTTTTCTCCAACACGATGTGGAGTTACACAAGGACAGATAAACAGTTCATTTGGTGTGAAAAATGTTATCACTTATCTTTGCAGCAGTAAATTGTGGTCACATCTCATCCAAACATAAAAAAGCTCTTCCGGGCAATTTAGCAATAAACCTCACATTTGTGTGAACAGATAGCTTGAATGTGGGTGAACCAGCAAATCAGGTTTAAAATTTCAAAGTCAATCAAAGCCCGTGGAAGGTGGTGCTAAAAATAGGTTTCTCACTCTAATCTACATGGCAACTAGCCTAAACACAATGGAGGTATACTACAATGACTTTACCACTGAAAAGACACTGTTAATGACTGCATTACAACCTGCAGTAAAACGAAGGGCTTTATGCAACTGTTTTTTTCCCAAGAGTGGTGCCAAGGACTTCTGGCCTTACTGTGGAAATAATAGCGAATGTTAGTTAATAGTAGTAAATGTTACACAAGGACAAGTAGGCTAATAATTATTCAGACATGTCCTAGAAATTAATCAGGATAGAAGGTTAACTTCACAAAGCAAAAACAAAACAAAATGTTAAAAATATTGCAGCTCATTTTTTAATAATTAAATTTTTGTGTGCGTGCTAGCAAGCTAGCAAAACACACTGGTGTCCTTGCTATTACAAATTCAAACTGCTTCTCGGTGCAGATATGTCTACACCCCAGTAGTGTTCTTTATTCTCGTTGGAAGTGTTGGCAAGTCAAAAGCCAAAAAATAACATGGTGCACAGTCTTATGTCAAAAAAAAAAGAAAAGAAATAAAGGCAAGATTTTAAAAAAAGAACACTGTTGACATTGCGAGACAAAATCTCTGTTCCTTGTCTACGTGTAAAAGCTAAAACAGAGTTTTGTTTTAAAAAAATCTTCACCTGGGAAGGTGTTTTCCTAAAGCTTTGTTCTCGATGATCTAAAACTACATTTACATGTGGACGAAAACACAAAGAAAAGCGTGCCCCAAGCTAGCTTAGCTAGAATGCTACTTTCTGCTACTCCCTTTTTCAGTATGGGTCACCACAGCATGTAGCACCACATGTTTGATCTGGGAGATTTTACATCATATACCCTTTCTGGCACAACTCCAAAGGTATTTTTGTCTCCCAGTGGGATGAAACCGGGGCTCTTTTAACAAATGCATAAACCACTAGACTATGGAAACACTGACTAGCTTAGCTTAGAAAATAACAAAAGACAAACAGCTGTCCTGAGTCTTTCTAAACTAAAATACTTCTAATTCTGGTTTAAGACTGCACTGTACTTACAATGTCTAACAAGTTTATTAACTTAGACTATTAGAGTCATAACTGCCACCAACTTGGTTTCAGACACAGTACAGACTACATCTCAATCATCAGGACTTTATATTTGCTATAATCAAGAATTTAAACGAAAAAAAATATATGTTTATGTTTGATTGTTAAAAAAAATAAAATTACTAGAGCACATGACTAAATCTGAGTGACCAACAGTAACTTACAGTATTGTGCTAGGGTAGGACAAGTAAGAGAAGAGGCTTAATTCTCCCATCAGGCATCACTTAGTGAACAGCCTGCCTTCCTGCTACAGCAGCCAACTAGCGCCACGCAGGCAGCTACACTTGACATTCCCAGCACAGCTCAAACGGGACATCTGTTAGCTTCATGCAGCAAGGCGTCCATGAAATACTTCCTTCATTTATAGGTATCATTGAAGAACTGCCCAGCTGCTTCGGTATTAATTAGCAGTGCAAACTGGTGAAACTCAATATAAAGTTAATATGCTGCGAGAAAGCAAATTTCGCAACACAGCTTATCCAGTTAAGAGCAGACAGTGTGCTCACTCTGAGTAAATTCTTTATCTAGTGAGAAAAATAAACATATATGCAGATACAGGAAGATTAGAGGGGAAAAAGCTATAAATCTACCTCCTATACAGAGCCACTATTTGAATTCAGCAGTGTCGAGGCTGTAGACTACATCTGGTGCTCAAGAAGTTTGAGAGTAGATAATACTGACAGGTATATCCAGTTAAACACCCTTTAATCTATTCCTTCTGAGAAATGATGAAATTGCTCCCACTATCCTCCAGCGACCTTGCTGTCTCTCCTGTCGGTAAAAGGTAAAAGGTTTGCAATTGATGGGTGAACTTTAAACTGAAGACGTCATTCCATCAAAGTCCACTGTCGCCACGGTGGACAGGCCTCTTGAGAAGACAGACAAATCATTCACATGAAAACGTTGCTATTTTAAAAAGGCACGATTGCTCAAAATGACAGTATTTGATGGAATGGCAGAAAGAAAAAGGTCTCGCTGAAGCAACCGCTCTCTCTCCTTTGTCCGCTAACGGCTTTCCACATCGCTTAACTGAAATCTCAAGCCAGAGTGAAAATGACAGAAATTTACCTTTGCTGCGAACAAACATTGCTGCGACATCTATCCATTTATGAGACTCTTCAAAAACAAAGTACTGGCGACAAAAATGCATCTGAACATATCGACGAGCACAGATGCGCAACCACTTTGGTAGTAAAATGAAATGGAGCACAGATGAATGTACCCAAGGAAAACTCAGAACTGTTCTCACCTATTAAATTCCATCAGAAACACCTAAAAACTAGGATTTATCATCCCTAGTGCCTCACAAAACTCAGCTGTAGGGATTCATTATCTACTCGACTACCCTCACTAACACCAATCCATCAACCGAGTATCCATAACTACTGTGTGTTTTTATCCATTTTTAATGTGACATTAAAAAAAACAATGTAAATGTCACACAAAGTCTTTAATTAAAAGAAAAGAGGCTATTTTAGAGTAACTGGATAAGGAGAAAAGGTACAAGTAACTGTGATTAAAGATGAACAAACATCAGCTCAATATTCACAGTTGACAGAACAACCTTAACTTATCCCTCGGTCTGGAACTACACAACCTTTGTTAATCTTCATTAGCAGTGAAACTGTGTTCAGTGATCATAAAACCGTTTAAAGGTAAATAAAGTGAAAACATACAGCACATTCTACAGCAGGGTCAAGAGATATAGAGATGAGGACAATATAATTACCCTCCCCTCAAGGTGGAAGGAATCATGAAACAGTCAGCAGCACAAGTGGATCTGGGTCATTGCTTTGTCTTCTAAAACGACAACAAAACTGAAATAAATATCAGACTTCATTTGATAATGTATTTGTTATTTTGTTATTTCATCCATCTACTACTTGTTTCTCATACAGTACCAGGATTAGAATACGGATTAGGTCTATTTTGGAGAATGGGTCAAGGTTACCCATGCAGTTTATGGATTATGTCACCAGTTGGAGGTTCGCATTTAAATGCGTATGTGCAACAGGGGCCCGCTAGCTGCTGAGCCACCATTTCAGAGGTTATTGCCCCGCAAACGCTGTCAAAAGGCACGGTGATGCACAACTCTGAGTCCCCCGTGACTCGAGTCTTTCTCATTCACTGGTCGCAGCAGGACTAAGTGAATGTGAAATGCTGCATCTACAGCATGACTTCTGCCTTTTTAAAACCCCCACAAACATAAAGAAAGGAGTAAGCCTGCGGCCCGTCTTTGCTTTGTCCTTGTCACGTCGAGTCTCCCTGTTTCCTTCCCTCTCCCCCGTACCCCATGCCAGAATCATCACCAAGCCAGCGCCACTCTGCCCCAGCAGGGTGTTTTAAGATGCGGGGAGCCGAGCACGATGCGATGGAGCAACAACTTTTCTCCGCTCTCTCAATTTTTTTCCTCACTCCTCCACCCCCAGAGCATCTTCTGCACCACTGCTCTGCCACCACTAATTCATCAGCGCAAATCTCCTGCAAACTTCCTATACAAACAAGTGCGTCTTTGGCTTCAGCTCCCCGGCACATGCTCGCCCACAAAGGTCACACAAGCGCAGACCTCCCCAGAAACAACACATACCCTCCCCGAGTCGCTGTCCAACACGCTAGACGCTGCTGTATTGACATCTGCTCCATGATCTGTATAGAAACAGACAGGGCGTCTGTTTGTGTTTGACCTAATAGCTGTTGACGCGAGCGCTTGTTGCTTAATTCAACACCTTCCAAAAATGGAACTGCAGATGTGCACCAGCTTAATGATAAGTTACTAATATGTTTTTCCACTCTGTTGTTCACATCTGTTTTGTTTCGCTCAGAGTCGGTGAGGCCCCTGAGGGAAAGTGCCAGTTAACACCAAAGCTCTATCAGAAAGAACAAGGTAAACAAATCTCAGGCTCTGATGTACTCAGTTCATTTACATCACTAGCTAGTAAATGGGGAAGCCACTACTGTTTATTTGTATATTACAAAAAAAAAAAAAAATACACAGAGGACATGAAGTATTGTGGACTTCACAAGATTTTTACCTGAGTTAGGTCTGTGGACCAAAACAAACAAGTTATGCAGACCACGCAGGTTTAACATTCATCACACCTGTCGTAAAGGACTGGACATGCTGGTGTAGCATGTGACCTCCAACCTCTGACATTTCATCTCGCTTCTCAGATGACAAACACTCACTGTTCAGTTTACTAGATGCACCCGTTAAACTGCTCGTTAACACAAATATAAAACGAGCCAATCAAATAACAGAAACTTGATATATTTAGGCAAGTAGGACTGGTCAAGAGGACCTGCGAAAGTTCATACCGAGCACCAGTATGGGGAAGAAAGGCGATTTAATCGTCTCTGAACGTGGAATAGCTGTTAGTACCACACGTGCTGGTCAGCGAGCAATTCTCTTAGTGAAAATGTCTTCCTAACCAACAAACCAAAGAAGTATACAGTATTTGTAGAGTGTGGAACAGATGTACAGACACATAAGATTTTTATTATTTTTATCATTTAGCGCTTAAAACTTCAGTTTTTGTGGCTTACATAACCCTAACAGCTGGATATTTATCACAGCTTAATGTTTTCAGACACAGAGCTGACTACACACCCACACACACACACACACACACACACACACACACAAATACAAACTCACGGAGCATGCTGTTCCACAAGAGGTCAATGTTAATCACAGCTGACAGAGAACAATGCAGATGCAACATGCATGACTTTCAAGGTGTGACTCCTTTGTACACGTACACAGAAAACATGTGACTCAGTTCTGGCTAATTCATGTATAATAATCAGCATCCAAAAATTCAGCTGAGAAAGTGCATTTGTTAGCTTCCAATCTGTAAAAGAAGCAATATATCCAAACACCACTGCATTCAAATACTGATATATATATTTAACATATACTATGTGGGTGGTACGGTAGTGCAGTGGTTAGCACTGTCGCCTCTGGCAGGAGACTTTCCATGCAGAGTTTGCATGTCTCCAAATACATGCTTGTTATGTCAGGTGGTGATTCTGCTGTGTGTATTTCTTCATCTGTTTTGGTCATTTTTATTACTTGATTGTTTGAGTCACTGAACGATTTCTTGTTTTTATGCTGCATATCAACATAAAGTTCTCTAATGTTAATCTATCTGAATAAATAAAGTTTATTAATTTCAGGTGAAGCCTCATCCTCATCAACAACACTCTTCTGGAACAGAAGCAAACTTTCAGTCAAATGTCACAGAAGTAATGAGTGGGCTAATGTCGAGTGCATCTGCATGTAGCTATATATTCAACCACAGGAGTCGAGTCTTTCTCAGTTCCTGTCACAATCCATGTTCACCCTGCTGGACAGTGCGTTGAGCTCTGCTGTTTTTCTCTTGGATGTGGCATAACTTTGATTTGACATTCGCACAGTGTACACCATGTTTACCGCGTCTTAATCTAAATCCGATACCTTTAAAGCCTGCCAGAGTATATGAATTTATGTTGCTCTCTGCTAAAAAACATCATTTATACTTGTACATTGTATTTCATATTTTCCAGTCCAAAGAAAGTGAGTGCATGAAAAAGGAAAAGGTCTACAGTTTTGATTAGCATTAGCAGATTGCTGCAGAATTTCCACGACACTGATGGCTACGTGCCATTTTCCTCTCAGAGCTGTGTATAGACAGCCTATGTGGGCCACCAGGTCCCGGCTTACAAATCCACTTTTTCTGACCAAAGTGGATTAAAGTTTCAGTGGTGAAGATTAGAAGTGTGGCCTGGAGTGATCATTTCACTTGCTCTGCCAAGATCTGTGTTAACCAAGGTATCTGTGTGTATGTGCAGATATTAACTTACTGGATTGAAGGTAGATGGAGAATTTGTCCTGAGTTAGGTTTGGATTTACACAATGCATTTCTGGGAAACTTGACCACTGGCTTCCTTACGGTTTCTCCACAGTATGCGTGGTTCAGTGCACTTCAAACATCTAGGCTGTACCACGTGTCTTTAGCCATGTCGAAAGGCAGGTATTTATACACCAGTGACCCTTTAGGACCGCTCACAAGATTTCTCCAATCTGATTAAAATTCGGATTAGAATGTCACTGTTTACATGGAGTGATGCGATCATGACGTACGTTTACATGCATTGAGCATTTGAACAGAAATCATTCTGACAGGCGCAGAATCGTCTAACTTCCCGGAAATACTAGAAGAAGTTGATTTCTAATCTAAACAAATGCTGCTGGATTTCTCCTTTTATCGTCACTGTGCAACACGCCACAGATTACAGTCTCTCCCCTCTCTCATATTTATGACTTCAAGTAAAAGTTTGTGTTGGATACAGACCAGCCTTGTTTCACTCCTGCCACATCTGCAACTAACTGCTGTAGAGGGGGGTGATGGATCATTTCACCCTGAACATCAGTAGAAGTGTTTACATGCACGCTCGGTATGATCCGACTGCAAGAAAAATTTAGAATCTTTCGATTGACGTGTTTGCTCGAACCATTTTTATTCCAATTGTCTTTTAATCTAGTTGCTCGTGTTCATGTAAACATGGCTACAGATAAATATGGTTACAGATAAATATGGTTACAGATAAATACGGATTTTCTTGTCACATTTCAGAGTCTGGCATATATCAGTCTGCTTGTGAACAAGTCTTCGACTGTGACTTTGGCAAAGGCAACAATGATTCATTCAGAGCATCTCAGAAACAGTAGGGCAGGGTTTAGGGGATTTACAGGAAGGTTTGAGTCACAGTGCAAGGTGTGATGCCATATACCACAGGGGAGCAACAGGTCTTATAGAGTTCACACCTTGGTAAGTCTGAACTGCTCTGGCAGCATGCAAAAGACTAATACCAAAATTAGGCACAGGCTTGTTTTAACTATTCCAAATGCCACATGTGAAGGTACCTGCCTCTTAAATTTGTCTCAATGAATCTCAGTCTGATTAATTAAAAGTTACATTTTTGTAAAAAGTGTCTTTTCAAAGACATCAAAAGAGGTGCCAGCTGTGCGCATCAAAAATGTTCGAGGTAAGCGATTCCTGAATAAAAATGTATGCTTCTTCATTTCCTCCCCACTCCTGGTTAATTGTTCTCTGAAGTGGAATATTAAAGGAGAGTTACACACAGATGCAGCCTCAGCCTTTGAATAAAAGAGAGACCTGATTCAGGACCATCCCTCTAATGTTTGCTGAAGCCTCATCAGAAATGGTCTCAGTAGAAAGGATCCGTCAGATTGGCAACAGGTTCATTTTTCAACATGACAATGATCCCAAACACACTGCTGGTGCAGTAAAAGCATACCATACCTGCATAGAAAAAAATAAAAAATAAAACACTATCTATGATTGATAGTGTATGAATAGAAAGTAATACAAAGAGAGTAATATAAAGGGAACATTATATTTCACTGGGATAAAAAAATTCAAAAGGAGCCACTTTTATGCTTAAATCATTAGAAAATGTGAACCTGATTAGACATACAATGCATATAAAGGACTTGCTACAGTTACTGCGTATACACTCAAAAAAAAATACTGTCAAAATTATTGCTTGATGTTTTTTGACAGTAATTTTTTTTTTTTTTACTGTTTCTCTAAGGATTCGTTTCACATATGATTTCATATATGTGCTGTGTATGTGGTTTACGCACTCCTTTCCGTATGCCTTTGCTTCCTTTATGAAAGAATAGATGTTCCAGACTCACTCTGTGCAAAGCATCCTGGGACGTGATGTTCTGACACATTCAGGCCCGAGTTGTTGTTCAGTTTAACTCTGCATAGGTTTTTAAATCAGTCTCTGGGGTAGTTTTAAGATGCATTTATTAGATTCCCTTTTGCTTAAAAAAAGTCTGTCTAATCAAAAAATTTTGAATAAAGAATTCAATGCAGTGGAAAGTATGGACCCGATTCTTCCTTTATAACTACTGTGAGGAAAAAAAAACCCTGCAACAATCATCTGTTTCTCAATTTTATAACCACTATGATATTAAAAAGGCCTTTACTCCAATATGTCCATTATATTGCTCTCATCTGCTGGTGAGGCTGCACAGAAGCTTTACAATTATTCAGCCAGACGGCCCTGATTTTGTGCGATCGTACAATAGCAGAGAAATGAACTTGCAAATGGATGATGCCTCTGCGAAAAAACTGGAGTGTAAAGTGACACACGGCTTCAGAAAGCCTGTCACTACAGCCTAATGACGACTCTACCATCTGTTGTCAAAAAATCAGGAGGGCCTATAAAGACACTGTGACCATTTTGGAAAAAAAATACCTCCAGTCTGCAATATAGATATGAAATCGCAGCTTTCTATTCAAACAAATACACAACCCCGCTTCTTTACAGACAACCTGGCAAAACCGACTGAAAATGATTCCCAAATCATGCAAAAGGTCTAGTTTAAAGACCCGTAACTCTTGCAAAATTAAGTTTTCATCTTTGCACTTAAGGAATTTGCAATTAAATTACTAAAAAGCTTACAAGAAAAAAGCTCCACCATTCTTCTTTCTTTGACTTACTTGATTAAAGGTCTGAATACAACAAAGTGGCTTCTCCACTTTTCCTTCTCAACGTTGCATCCATTTGCAGAGCAAAATAAATGATTACCATTGTGGCTTTCTCTCATTATTTCTTTTTCTACCTTCAAAACAAACCTCGGTTTAGAGCAAACCTACATTGTTGTTGTTTTAGACACTATTAGAGAGAGAAATTGCCTTTGGATAAAAAAGGAGAATCTAGTGAGAATAGTTGGTACATACCCAGCACGTTCTACAATGGGTTCCATTGACTCTTGCGCTGAAGAGATAATGGAATCGATCCCTCAAACTGCTTAACTTAAGCGTCTGCCTGTCATGTGACCTTGTCCTCATTAGCAGAGTGGGGCACTGTGCTAATTTATTTACTTAATATAACCTCGACAAGCAGGGATGCACAGACAGAATGAGGAAGAAGAGGCCTGAGCTGGCCAAGCTGATTTGAGCCTGTTACTGTAGCCCGAGTTAAGACCTGAGGAAGGAGGTGTGCGTGTATGTTTGTGTGTGGGGGGTGGGTGGAAGGGTTGGGTGGTGGGTGGAGGGGCTACAATGACAGAGGAAAAGATTGAGATTGACAGGACAAAGGGGAAAAGGATGGGGAAGCTGTCAAGGCTAGCAAGACAAACAGAGACAGAAGGCTAGTAATGCAGAAGAAGAGGAGGAAGAGGAAGCTGGCTAGAGGTACTGTGGGGCATGGGGTTTGTTATGTGCCCTGTTTTGCCTGGTCCTCACTGCATATCCCTCGTGGCCAGACTCCAGGGGCACGTCACTTGGTTCTGTTCCAGGTGGTAAAAGCATAAGGGCTCCTGGTGGCGGAGATGTGCCACACTCACACTCAGCCATCTGGTGATGAGTCACTGTCTCTGTGCTTGTTTGCTCTGACTGGGCATAAGATTGTATGCCATCAATGTGTGTGTGTGTGTGTGTGTACGCCTGTCCCTTTAACAAATTAGCACCCCGTTTTATTATATGATGTCAACTCAGAGGAGACATAATCAGTAAAAGCTGAAAGTATCTGGATGTCATCTGCAATATGAGTGAGGTCACTGAGAGATGAAGACAGAAGACATCAGTGAGTGTAAAAATATAGTAAGCAAGACTTTCATTAATTAATTAATTAATTAATAATAATAACAACAACAACAAAAACACTGGGGACAAGTGAAATGACACTAGCAATGTAACTTAAAATGCATCTGTGCACTGCAAATGAAATGCAAAAAGTAATGGAGACGCCCCGGAGGCGATGCACACAGTAATCTCCTCAGTATTGTGCATGCCTGATGGCAGCATGCATGCTGCCTCCTAGATAGATGGAGCCAACTAACAGCTCTGTTCTTGTGTGACAGCTCCCCTCCTCCGGGCCACAGCTGACCCAAATCTATGGGTTTTTTTTTTTTTACTCTGACACTCTGGCGCTCCACTCTCTCCTCAAATCCTAGTATCATTTCTCACACAATTATCATGCTGGAGAGACTGGTGTGGCACCCTTACTTTTACTGCCCCCTATCTCCCAACATGCAGCCTTACTTCACTGTACAGAAAACTGTAGCACAGATTGGAAAAAAAGCAAGCAGGATTTTTTTCCCCACTGGAAAAATCCCACAAGATAGATTTTCTAGTAAATGTGTGTCTGTATAAGAATGAATAAAGGGGGCTGAATTACCAGAACCCAGAAAATATTTTTATGCATGACAATTGTCCGAACCAAGCTATCTGTTTTTATGCTTCAGTGAATGAAGGAGATAGCAATGGCAGCAGGAAATACACTTTCCCATTCTTATGAATGCAATATCTCTCAAACGCTCTGAGGGGATGTCTTCAAATTTACTAGTGCTCAGATATGAACGCATTAGAATTTGGCAGTCATGGTCATTATAACCTCAAAAATAATAATAATAATAATAATAATAATTCATACACTAGAAATATGCTAAGGATTTCTAACAGGACAAGGTGATGACATTTTATATTCAAGTATGTCATTACTCTGAGATAATGTTCTGAAGAAAACACCTCTTCTGGACATATTTCTGTTTAAAGATGCTCCAAAATGTTTTCAGTTGGTCAAAGTTTGGACTGCAGGCAGGTCAGTTCAGCACCTGGACTCATCTATTAAAGCCATGCTGTTGTAATGGATGAAGTACGTGGTGTAGTAGCATTGTCTTAATGAAATAAGAAATATCCAAGGCCTTTCTGGATGTTGTCTGGATGGAAGCACATGCTGCTCTAAAACGTGTACATATATATGCCTTTCAGTGGTGATGCTCCCTTTCCAGATGTGCAAGTTGCCAGCATCACAGGTACTAATGTACCCCCATACCATCAGAGATGAAGGCCTTTCAAATAAAGAAACAAGATGGTCCTTCTCATCTTTAGTCCGGAGGACCCAATTTTACTTAATCCAACCACAGAACAGTTTTTACCTTTGCCTCAGTCTGTTTTAAATGAAGGCAGCATTACTGGATCGTGTTCATATATGGCTTCCTCTTTGTGTGATAGAGCTTTAACATGTGTTTGTGGATGGCACGATGAACTGTGTTCACAGACAATGATTTGTGGAAGTGTTCCTGAGCCCATGCACTGACTTCCATGACAGAAACACTCCTGTTTTTAACGCAGTGCTGCCAGAGGGACTGAAAAACACGGGCATCCAGTATTGACCTTTAGCCACGTCCTCCGAGCTTTCTCCAGATTCTCAGAATGTTTTGGCGATATTATGTATGATATAATGTAAATAAAATAAAATAAAACTAACTTTAAAAACTCTTAAAAACACAGAAGACGAACTAAAACTATATAACTGTGAATTATCATTTTTCTACCTACTGTGTAGAGTAAATTCTTGTCTAACAAATAGGGAACATTTATTAGTTACTGCGTCTGATGTAAAAAAAAAAAAAGAAAAAAAAAAAAAAAGAAGAAAAAAAAAAAAGAAATCACATTAATGTGACCTGATTGGTGATCCTAGATCGGCGCTCCTATTGTGACACTACTATTGGTGCCAAACAGAAGGCTGGCCTTGAGCACGCTGTCCTGTTACATTATAACTGTAACAAGAAACAACACACATAGCATGTTATGGTCCCGGGACTTAAAACCCACAGCTTTTCAAAAAAAACAACGGTATGTCACACTAGTCACAAAATGTACTGAAGAAAGAAACGTTTCAGCTCCACATTCACTATTATCATAGAAACTAAACATAATGTTTTGGCAAGACCCCCTGAATCATTTTTGCAAAAATATGTTTCATATTTAACAACTTAAAAATTGTGTTAGGCCTCTGTGAAAGTCTAATGACCTAATAAACCTGCTGTATGTTTGTTAAATACAAGTATAAAGGTGGAGCCAGCAAAAATACTGATGGGAAAACTGCTAGCTTAATTTGGTATAAAGTTAGAAAAAAATACAAATTTACCACAACAACAACAAATTAACTTAATACTTAACATCTTATATCTTTAAAAGTAGCATGTATTAGTTGTGTGCCTCTCTAAACCACTCAAGTTGCAGATTCTATACATTATAATCTATCCTGACCATAGACGTATGGTCAGGATACGTATATAATAGAATAGAATAGAATAGAATTCAACTTTATTGTCATTGCACATGCACAGGTACAGGGCAACGAAATGCAGTTTGCATCCATCCAGAAGTGCTTTAGTGATATAGATATATTACAATATATATATAATGTATATAAAACGATGAAGGAGCCATTGTAACATCATTGTAATCCACTAAATTGTGGATTTCTTATTTTAAAGCCTCGGTGTTAGTGGCCTGGTCACCACAAAATTTATTTTTGGAACCCAGAGGGAGGCACTGTTAGCTATGGCTAGCACATCTGGTTAGCAAGCTGCATCCACAAAGCATACGGGTGCACAGCACAGAAGTATAGACCTGCTAATTAATGCTTAAAGGCTAAAGAAACACTCAAATTTACCCCCAAAACTACAACATGGACTACTTGGATGGCATTTTATGCAATTTCATTAAAATTCTTTAAAAGGTACCAACACCAAAATAAATTGAGCATTCAAATTCAGTGACTGGACTTTGCAAAGCTGAAGCCTAGTGGCTAAACAAAGGGTTGTTATAGGGGCCCAGGCCCATCAGGAGTTGCATCCGGCCATGCTTTTTTTGTGAAAAACTGATCACTATGCTTTATTTGACTACCTTGAATTCAAATGTGAATTTTACTGTTGTAATATTGTTATATATCAACCCTTTTCCCATCAGTTCGAGGCACTCAGTGAAGTTTTATATAGACATTAAAATCACACTTTCTTACAAATCACCTCAACTGTCTTTATACGGGCTGTCACTGAGTTGTTAAGAGCCACATGGCTCAGCAGTTTTTATGGCTGACTCAACCACAGGGCTGTCTGTCACTGCGAAAGTCCTGCCAGAGAGCAGAATGAATACGCTGGGGCCAGTGCTGGTTTCCATCTTTGCAAGAAATGCTTTTCCCCGGAAATATTTTGGGTAATGAAAGTCCACCCGGCCCATCTGTATCCTAGACCGATTTGAGTTGGGCAGTGCATGATGATGTTTCTGAACAGAGGGTGAAGAATGGCTGAGATCTGTAATGCCTCCCTGACAGACTACAGCAGCAGAATACTTAATCTGCACACCTACATGTGAATGCCTCAAGAGAGTGAGCTGTAAAGAAAGAAGCATACTTGGGCAGATAATGGAAAAAAGGGATAATATCGGACTAATCTTACCCCACGAAACAGCAGAAAGAATTTCTTTTAGTTCCAAGTGTGGTTTGTTTATGTCTTAGTTTGATGAAACAGTTGATAACTGGTAACAAATAAGATGCCAAGTGCACGAAATAGTGGATAAAGAGGGCTTCATACCAAAACAAAAGTTCCTCTTGGAACAAACTGACTCACGCCATCGCTTTCCTCCCCACATTTTCACTGTATTTTATCCATCTACCTATGATTATATGTGAAAGCTGCAGGATGTTTCAGCCTCTCTTAGTGCATAATAGGCGAACATTACAAACAATCAAAAAGTGATGCAAGCGTGCACTAATCAAAGGAACAGATGGCTGGATTTATGGTTGAAGCATAGGTACTTTAACAGTGTCACATTTTAGAGGCAGACGGTATTGTCGCATCGTTGTAAAATCTATGCTATATGTCATGGTAAATATAATCAGAGGTGGGAAATTAAGTATTTGGTGCAGATGTCCATAATCGGTGGTCGTAGCTAACTTCACTGAGATGGAGAAAGATTAGAAAGACAGGAGAGGAAGAAGAGAAGTTCTATATAAATGCAAGGACTGCTCAGTGGCATTTGATAGACTGGACATTTTTTGGATCTGTACATGATGTTTATTATTGTTTTAATAATGAGGTTCAGTTCATTTTGCACAAAATTAGCTGGTAGAAAAGTTCTCCAGCAAGTTTTTACTTTTATACTTAGAGTACTTTTCAGAGCGTGTACTTTTTAGAAAAGAAAAAGTAAAGAAGTTGAATCTGTGCACCTTTGCCACCTTCTAATATAATAAAAGGCATCTGCACCCTAAGAGCAGTTTTGATTCTGTTTGTAATTTATTTTAAGCTGCATGCTAGCACTAAATTCCAGCATGCAACAGCATGACTAACTGCATGACACTTTCTTGGTGCTGTCCTCTGCACTCCATGCTTTGTTCATCATGTACAGGTTGCAAACAGTGAGTTTAAAATGAAAGAAGGACTGATGCACATGTTCAAGATAAACCAGGCTTTTGCTGCTGTTTCACTAAGTCAGCTGCCTTTTTGAAAACTGGGTCCATAGTTGAGTCATCACTAAACCAGAGCAATGATCAGACAACCACTGTGTGCTACCTGAACATGCTCATACGCAGACTTTATGTCAGATATACTGAGTAATACAGGTACAGACTTATTTCCAAGATTAGCAACACTGACCAACCTAACGTTGCACTCAATTGATGTTGCGTAATCAATCTGATATTATGCTAATTGAGAGTCACAACTGCAGCAGAGCTGTGTTTTGTTAGGCGCAGAATGCACCAGAATAATGGGAAGAGAAGTATTTTCAGTTTCTCAAGACCAACCTGAAGACAAAGAGACCCACAAACAAGCAGCAGACACATGCAGGTAGGGCCTGACAGAGCATCTCAAGAGGGGAAGCACAGCATTTCTTGATGTCTCTGAGTTTTAGACTTCAGGCAATTTAGACTGCAAAGGATTTTTCTTCAGTTATGAAAAACAATCCTTTAAAATGTTTTGTTTTTCAAGTTTCTTATGAGCCTCTGAGCATGTGGAACTATGTATAAAAATGCCAGAAATTCCCAGTTAATTCCAGTTAATACTTCATATGGACCTTATGGACTGTAACATCAAGCACACATGGCAAAGAATGACCAAGCTGGGCTGAAATGCTAAAACAGTATTAAGTTAAATCTTAGGCTGTTTTTGTATAGACTTCTTAAACTTCTAAGTAAGCTTAAAACTAAGCTATTACAATGCAAACTTCATGGGTATAGCTTTTATTTTAAAAGAGTGCTTAGACCCAGCAAGCAGGGTCAACATAGGCCACCGGACCCGTCGTCCAATGGAGGGACTCCTGCTGTTCATGAGTCCCACATGTTTTACATCACATGAAAAAGTGCACAAAAACTAACCCTGTGGCAAGTGACTGCTAAACCAATACATTTACACTATAGTTGTAATTTTGTGTTGTTTTCACTTTTTATGTGACCTGCGCTAGTAGCACACGTTTAAAATGTGATACGTGAATTACTGCCTCTTGTTGATTAACAGTTTTTTTTAATGACATCGTGGGCAGCATTTGTTAAGAGAACATCCAGTGTAAACACTAAAATAAATCCTGTGTTGGCAAATAGGAATGCAAAGAGCTTTATCCCCGTCTCTCTCTGTCTCTCTCTCTGTGATGTATTGAGTAAAGCCTGTGACAAGGGAGCAGCGGAGAATAGGCTTTTAATCAGAAAGGCCGAGTCCTGCGCAGAGGAAGGCTGGGGGGTAGGTGGATGCAGAGGGGAGCATTACATAAATAGTTTTAGGCTGCATCAAAATTCATCATGAGATCAGACATTCATCTTGTCAGATTTATTTTTAGAAAGGGCTTACATCATGATGGCAAAGCAGATTAATAGTTCACAAAACTGAAAACAATAGCTGAAGCTAACAACTGCAAAAACCCTCAACATTTGTAGTATTTATCCTCCTGTTAGTGGCCTCTACTGGTGACCAGAGGAAGTGCAACAACATTCGCAGCCTATGGGAACCTTAAATTACTTTGTCATGTTCAAAGACAAGTAATTGCTCTGAATTGCAGTATCCAAACAAGAAAATGCCACAACAGCTCTGCCACTGATGCACTAATCCTTTCCAAGTGTATTATGTAGCCATTTTCCTGTCTGTGAATACAAGGTCCGTGAAAGCCAGTCACCCAAACACTCTCATGACTAATGGCACCTTTCAAGCGAGAGTCGCAGGAGTGAGAACGACGCACACACACAAATAGTGAGGACAAATGATGCAATGTCACTGTGCAATGCAGCTGTTTGACAGCCTGGAATGAAGACGCTCAGTGACAACACAGCTTTGTTCATCACGCACAAATAGCAGAAAGTGTTGTGTGTGTCCCTCGGCTAACCGGGAGAAAAACTCAAATCTTCTGACATTTAAATTAGACACCCAATAGAATGTGGACATAAAAACCTCGGGGGTCGAACGCTCTTGTCTTCTCGAGACATTTCCCCACTGTCGCTCGTGTTATGTTCGGCTTTCCTCTCACTCACACCTCAAGTCGAAGCTGCGAGGAACCCTTGGTGTCATTCTACGTTCTAACGCTCACTCCGGGTGACTGCTCACAGGTACACAGCCAAGAGACGAGTCTTCGTTAGCGACGAGAATCACTGAATAATTTGTGACTAATCAATATGAAACACACGGACACATTAAATTAGCATTTGTGTTGTTTCCTACTGAGCGTCACAGCCTTGATACAATTTACGGGGCTTCTGATTTTAACGACTGTTTCTTCAAGGCATAATTGCATTTATTCACTTCTTAGGCGTGCCACTTTGAGTACATTGTTTCCAACTTCTAGAACATTAGAACTGTTTCAGGTATGCTTACTGTGGTTATTTAATGGCTAAATATATGTTTCCCTCAAATATGAGTCATCAAACATGATCCAAAAGGCAGGGTTCAGTCATATAATCTTTGTCAGTGGGAACACCATGAGGAGGAAACTGAGAGCTTTAAAAGCCTTTCACGCTGTGAATAAGGCTGTATGGCTCCAGTGTTTACCCATTTGCTCATTTGATTCTGATGACTATAACAACAGTAAAAAATAATAATAATTTTCATGCATTTAAAAAAAAAAAAAAGAAGTCTTGAATGAGTTATACAACAGCTAGCCTGCAAACAAAGAGAATATATTTACCCCTGAGCTCATTCCTGTGAATTATGTATGCAGCAGAGTGGGTGCATTGGGCTCCTCTACACTAAATGACCTTTCATGATAACTGTGGTCCAGTGTCCTTGGGCTTTTAGCCTGCGAGTGGATATTATGCAAGTGGGATGACAACATTGGACTCTGTGTTAGTTTTGAAAGTCACACATGTCAAGGATAAGAGGGCCAGACGAAGGAGGCGCCTCTCTTTTTTTTGCACCTTTTATGGATGGTAAGAAATCTCTGGCTCACTAAATTCATTTCCAACATGACTAAACTCCTGAGAAGACTGCCTGTATTTTCCTTTGTGTCTCCTATCAGTTTTAGCTTTAATTATCTTTGAAATATAGAGTGTAGCAGAGTCTATCTGCCATATATCGAACTACCTGCTCTATACCCATTTATTCAGATAGAGCTTAACCCCCCCAAAAGATAACAGTCCAGTTGGTGTCTGCCAAACCAAGCTGAATGTGCTGTTTTCTCACAAACGGCTATGACTGAATGGACGACCTGAACTCTTCCCAACTTGTAAAAAGACAGAATGCTTGCTTTATTTTCTCCTCTGATTAATCAGTGCACTGGCAACAATACAATGTTTTCATCTATCAGCTGAAACGTAATCTGATGTGACTCACCTCACAGCCACATACTGTAATTACAGTAGTAGATGACGAAGGTGGTCTGGTTGTGCAAACAGTGTCTAACTATGAAATAGACTATTACACATCTCTAAAAGTTTCTAATATGAAATTTAAATCTTTAGAATGACTCACAGTATTATTCTTCAGTGTGGTCCAAATTAGTCTTCTATATGGTTTCAGCACTGTTTTACTGAGTGCTTGTAAGATGAAAGTGCACAGTTAACGTTCACCTGGTCGACTGTGGCCTGTTTACGCGTAGCTACTGGACTACTCCTCTATATGGAATTTTCAATCTATTTAGCTTTGTGCAATGGAAATCCTATTAAAAAGGAAATGCAAGGTAAAATGTTCCATGTTTAGGAGCCAGTATTGTTGATATCGATACTTTCAACCTATAGAGGCACATTATGGAGGGGAGAGCACTGTGTTTTCATTTCCAAAACTGTTACTTATTTAACACAGTTCAGTGGGATACATACTGAACTTAGAGGATAGAAACAAATTATCGATCCTATTGCGCTAGGATTGATCCGATACATATACCAGCGTTGGTATGGCAACTATTGGTATTTGGATCAGTCCAACCACCTCAATAGCAGAAAAAGGTCATCTGAAAGACAGTTTCCACTTATACAATTAAAGAGAACACATCAAATGATTAAAAGCACCAGAACCTCTCACCACCAAAACTCTTGATGCTAGGGCTGCTCAATTAATCGAATTTTAATCACGATTACGATCTGGGCTTTCAACGATCATTAAAAATGACTGAGCCAATTATTAGCCCCTCCCTCGTGCTTTACTCTCGCGCTGCTCCGTGTGGCAAATCAAGCGCACCTCTCTGCATTTCGAACACGTGTCACAACAATTAAGAGCAGCGGTCCCCAACCTTTTTTTGTGCCACGGACCGGTTTATGCCCGACAATGGACCGGCCTTTAAGGTGTCGCGGATAAATACAACAAAATAAAACTAGTACCGGTACCGAAAAAAAGAAGATTTATTCATAACACACGTGAAAAGACCCAGGAAAACCGAGTAAACGATAAAAACGATAACAAAATAACGCTGAAAACCGATAAAAACCCTGAAAACCATACATTTCACACCTGAGCCTCAACTCTCGCGGCCCGGTACCAAACGACTCATGGACCGGTACCGGTCCGAGGCCCGGGGGTTGGGGACCGCTGATTAAGAGGACCCGAGGGAAGCTCGGAAAGCTAAGCAGAAGTTATTTGGAGAGGAGAGTGACTGCCGTTGGTTGAAAAGAGAGGTAAAAAAAACTTCAGTGGTGTGGAAACATTATGGGTTCGCGGAGTCAGACGTGGATCAAGTAGACATAGTGTGTAAACTTTGCAACAGTGTCATAGCTGCACCACAGAGCAACACTGCAAAGTTCACTAAACATTCATTTATTTTTTATATTGCAAACATTTGCACTGTTATCAGTATTTGCACACTATTTTATATTATTTTTTGACAATCTTTAAAGTCATTATCCAATACATTGTTATTGTTAAATAAATATCGTCAAATAATCGAGATCTCAATTTCAGTGAAAATAATCGTGATTATCATTTTTGCCATAATCGAGCAGCCCTACTTGATGCTGTGTTGATCCTTTGACAAAGAGTTTACGTAAGCCAAAGCTTACAGTATTAGATTTGACAGTATCTGTGTAAAAGGGTGATGTGTATGGGTCATGACTGCTTGGCTCTTGCATGTTTCCATCTCCTGTGAACAACACTGACCCTGAGACAGATGGCAGGGACCACATTACTATCATTCAGTGAGACCAGGACCTGCGTTTATAAGCTGTCTCCAAGGACAACAGCGCTATCTGCCCTGACAGCCGCAGCTATAACTTGATCTAATGAAACTCCATAGGTCGTACTCACAAGCAAACCCAAATTATTTTCCATATCATATCAGTTAGGGTTTATCCTGTCTGAGTATGTCTGAGGTGGGTTCAAATACACGGATTAGGGAAAAACATCGAAACATAGATTAGCACCAAATTCTAGACCTGGTTATATCCAGCGGATGCCTCCTGCAGCCAAATCAAAATCTGGCTTCCGAGGGAAACGTTTTGTTGCGAAGCAGCTGCAGAAGTTTTCTACAGCAGATGTTGAGTAGTCTTATTCCCTTCACTCACTTGCAAACAAAGTAGGAACGTGCAGATGCGTGTGTCTCATTAACACAGAAACTCCCAACGGCGCCAATCAAAACAAACATACTATGTTACCTTGTTTTCAGCACCAACAGACGCCCCCACTTCCAGTTCAAGCAGGCTAATTAGGAATCTATTATTAAAAAACACTGAAATATTACAGCTATAAGGAAGGAAAACACCTCTTCACACATAAAGTCAGGTAAGCATATCAAATGATGATGAGCAGAATAGGTTCATCTGCTGAAAATAGGAGCTCTTCCTTACAGGCGGGTCCTCTAAAGCCAATTATTTCCTCCAGTCACGTTACACACACATATGGCAACAGAAGACAACCTCTGGATGACAAACTTTAGGCCGCTTTAATGGTATGATCTGTATAAAGACCATTTTCTACCATAGGAACTAGCAGGCAGATTCACAGAACTCATAGTAGTTTTAGAAAAGAAGCAAAGCTGTTGGGAAGCGATCAATGACGATCGGATAGACTCGGAAAGATCTAAAATGTAAAAAGGAAACCTATAAGAATGAAGAAAAAGAATAGCAGACTGCTGCCTTCCTTTCTTAAAAAATTACATCATTGTAAAATTTGGTAAACAGGCCAACTCAACAAACTGCGATGTCGAACTCACAGCTCCATAGTTGCGTGTTTCACATTGGTTGGATGCACTGGGAGCCAGATAGGGTGGATCTCACAGAGCAATCCTAATAGATAGCACTGCAAACCCAATTAGATAGCTAGTTTAAGCTAGCCCTGCTAGTTAATACAGTAGAAATGTTGCTGCTTAGTGCAAATGATTTTATTAGTGAGTTTAAAAAACAGAAGCGGACCTCTGTGTCCTCATCGCTCTGAGGACAGCTGTCAAAGTCTTTCAAAGCCGTTATATAACACATGAACTTTAAGGGTAACAATGCTCCAGCAGCGGTCATAAAAGGCGTGTTGGTTTTCACTTCCCTGCTTTTAGCTTCTGGTTCTCGCACCTCTCTGTGGGGTCAGAAAAGACATCATTTATCACGGCTTGTTAAAGCAACCATCAGTGACACATTGCCTGTGTGTGTGTGTGTGTGTGTGTGTGTGTGTGTGAGTGCGTCTATGTGGTATGGATTGACATTTGGCCTGCGCTGTACCTGGGCTCCGGGGACATTTTGACTTTTTGCTGTGTATTCATGTGTCCCCCTAAAACATGACTTGTAAATGCATTTTTAAGTGTCTAAATAATAATTTTTTCTACTTCTTATGAGGTCATTATTTATCTTTTGACCTGTATTTGCTTAAACTGTAGTGTAAATTCATTTATTAAACTATAATTAAAAGATTTTCTGATTTTCTTAAAAGTCCACCTATACCCCTCACCTGATTTTTGTGTATTCCAGTGTATTGCACAGCGACGTTTCGAGTTAGAGTGGATGTGTGTAGGTACTGCAATTTAATACACATTTTCAATACACACGGCCGGAAGTCATTGTGATTGGTAGGCTATATATATAGGCGGTACCTACAGGAAACGGCGCCACAACTTTCGCGCGCGTGCCCTTTAACAAGTGTATGTCGACGGCAATACGAAGACGGATTAAAAACACAAAGGTAAGCCTTTTTTAATGTAAAATGCACCATGACTTTAATACTATATGAAATTATAGGTGCACAGGCCTATATTAAACTGGTTTAATTTATGCTTTATGGACTGTTAGTGAGTCTTTGAAGAAGTAAAACGGCCCCCAGCGTTTGTCATTGAGTAAATAAAATAGGGCTGACGACTAACCGCGTCAACGCGATAAAGCGGGCTAACCCGTGTTAGGATTTACTCGGGTGTTAAAGCATTATTGTGGCTTAAAAACGTGTTAATGCCGACATCGCGACTAACGCGATTATCAATTAAACCAGCGCAGTCTGAGTCAAAATCCCTGATGTTGCTGTTAGCTAATTTTGGGCAGATTTGTCCAATGTCTGTCCATTCTGCTGACAGCCCTAAAATAAAAGCAAGGTAGAAGTGTATTTAGTCGTGGATTTATTTATATGCCTGAAGAAAAACTTCTTACAGTTTTGATGCCTAAGCTTTCTCAGTACTTGTATCACTCTCTGCAGTCGCCATTACAGAATGTCACATGTCGCCCATTTTGAGTACTAGGCCTTTAACATTTTAAAAGAAGGCATAAATTAGGACCTATGAATAAGTCAGCTGTGTTTATGCTGTAAACTACACTACTGCTAATTCTGCTACGACTGATGAATGGAGGGAG